>NW_009702908.1:0-2684 GCF_000703405.1 Apaloderma vittatum | reverse complement strand
CCTTACTAAAGTCAAGATAAATGACATCCACAGCCTTACCTTCATCCAGCAAGTGGGTCACCCAGTCATAGAAGGAGATCAAGTTTGTTAAACAGGACCTGCCCTTCACAAACTCACGCTGACTGGATCTGATCACCTGCTTGTCCTGCATGTGCTGCATAATGGAAATCAGGATGATCTACTCCATCAGCTTCCCTGGGACTGAAGTCAAACTAACAGGCCTATAATTTCCTGGATCATCTTTCTTTCCCTTCTTATAGATGGATGTTATATTTGCTGTCTTCTAATCAGCTGGGACCCCTCCAGTCAGCCAGGACTGCTGATAAATGAAGGAGAGCGGCCTGGTGAGCACCCCTGCCACCTCTCTCAGGATTCTAGGATGAATCCCATCTGGCCCCATAGATTTATGGACGTCAACATGGAGGAGTAGGTCCCTGACCATCTCCTCGTGAATAGCGGGGGAGACATTTTGCTCCTGGTCCCACTGTCTTGGCTTGGGAGGCTGGCTTTCCTCAGTACAGGTGTTACTTTTGCTAAAGACTGAGACAAAGAAGGCATTAAGCACCTCAACCTTATCCTCATCTTTCATTACTATATTACCTTCTGGATCTAGTAGGGGATGGAGGCTCTCTCTGTTCTTTCTTTTGTTATTAATGTATTTATAAAAGCCTTTCTTACAATCTTTTACTTTCAAAGCCAGATTAATTTCTAACTGGGCCTTGGACCTTCTAATAGGCTCCCTACATAACCTGATGATATCCTTATATTCACTATGAGTGGCCCGCCCTCCTTTCCAGAGGCAGTGACTCTAATTCCATGAGCATAGTTACACCAGCAATTTTTTTATCCTGCTAATCCACGTAAACACAAAGAGCATAGCTGGGAATAATTATGGTGTGAATACAATGGTTTGTGTACATCTGAGATACATATGCTTACATATATACATACATACATATAGATGTGATTGTATTTCTGTCTATACATGTATATACAAGTCAGGTGTAGAATACACACGTGTTGCACAGAATAGGTATAACTGGAATACTTGTATAGTTACTTCATATTTTTAGTGGCATCA
The DNA here is from genome assembly GCF_000703405.1 of Apaloderma vittatum. NCBI lineage: Eukaryota > Metazoa > Chordata > Aves > Trogoniformes > Trogonidae > Apaloderma > Apaloderma vittatum. Next base: position 1,603 of record NW_009702908.1, on the reverse strand, counting down.
CCTAATCATTAAAAAGCACGACTTTACTGTATCCAGGTATCAACTGGACTGAAGCTACACTGTAATTAATTGGTCTATGATTATGTTATATGCTTAAACCAGAAAATATTTAAACTCTCTATTACATAGCACTTTAAATGTCGACATAGTGACTTTATTCTAATCTCAGTTACTTGCAATTGTTTATAATGTGCATGTGTTAAAATGCCACATTTTTTTTTAAAAAAAGTTACTAATTGACTTATTTGATTTTTATGAAATTATTCTGGACTTGGGTTTTGATGCTTTTGAGTTTTTAATCCTTGGAGAAACAAGGAGAGAGGTTAGTAAAACTGCCACCTTAGACTTCCAGAGGGCAAACTTTGACCTGTTCAGGAGCCTGATTGACAAAGTCACTTGGGAGGCCGTCCTGAAGGATATAGGAGTCCAGGAAGGCTGGACATGCTACAAGAGGGAAGTCGTAAAGGCACAGGAGCAGGCTGTCCCCGTCTGCCGAAAAACGAGTCGGGAGGGAAGGAGACTGGCCTGGCTATGTAGGGACCTTTGGCTGGACCTCAAGAACAAAAGCAGAGTCTATGACCTTTGGAAGAGGGGGCAGGTTGCTCATGAAGACTATAAAGATGTAGTGAAGCTATGCAGGGAGAAAATTAGGAGAGCCAAAACGCAGCTAGAGCTAAACCTAGCTACAGCTGTTAAGGATAATAAAAAATGTTTCTATAAATTCATTAACAACAAAAGGAGGATTAGAGAAAAACTCCATCCTTTATTGGATGCAGAAGGAGACAAAGTGGTAAAGGCTGAGGAAAAGGCTGAGGTGCTCAATGCCTACTTTGCCTCAGTCTTTAGCAGTAGAACTAGCTGTTACCCAGACACCCAGCCTCATCAGCTAGGAGACAGGGAGGGGAAGCAGGATGAGGTCATTGCAATTAAAGAGGAAGTGGTCAGTGACCTGCTATGCCACTTAGACGCACTAAGTCTATGGGGCCAGATGAGTTACACCCATCCTGGCTAAGTGGGGAGGTCCCAATGGACTGGAAGGTAGCAAATGTAACGTCCATCTACAGGAAAGGCAGAAAACAGGATCCGGGAAACTATAGACCTGTCAGTCTGACCTCGGTACCAGGGAAGATTATGGAGCAGATCATCTCAAGTGCCATTACATGGCATACAGAGGACAACCAGGGGATCATGCCCAGTCAGCACGGGTTTATGAAAGGCAGGTCCTGCCTGACAAACCTGATCTCCTTCTATGACAAGATGACCTGACTATTGGATGAGGGAAAGGTGGTGGATATTGTCTACCTAGACTTTTGAAAAGCCTTTGACATTGTTCCCCATAGAATTCTCTTGGAAAAACTGGCTGCTCATGGCTTGGATGAGCATATGATCTGCTCAGTATTGCACTGGCTGGATGGATGGGCCCAAAGAGTGGTGGTCAATGGCTTTAAATCCAGCTGACGGCCGGTCTCAAGTGGTGTTCCTCAGGGCTCAGTGTTGGGACCATTTCTGTTTGACATCTTTATTGATGATCTTGGTAAGGACGTAAAGTGTATCGTCGGTAAGTTTGCAGACGACACCAATTAGGTGGGAGTGTTGATCTGCA
>NW_009702907.1:8562-31756 GCF_000703405.1 Apaloderma vittatum | reverse complement strand
AAAAAAATCATAGATTGCCTGTAGTCAGCGGTGTGTGGTAGAATGATGTGTCTAAAATTGCAAATACTTGACTTGGACTTTGAGCGTGAGTTACTGCTGCATTTTTCCATCGATACTCAACCATGGAAACTCCCAAGAATATGGGAGTTATACCTGGGTCTGAAGGAAGGCTCATGCTTGTGCATTTGAGTCTGAACAGGGGCCCTCGTGTTGAGGAGCGCTCTGGCAAGGCAGCACAGAGACTGCGTCGGAAGTCTGGGTGCTGCTTTCTGGCCCCATTGCGCAAAACATTTTGGTGAGAGTCAGGTAGCACTGTGACTTCTTTTTTTTTTTTTTTCAAGGAGTCTCTTTTATTTAGTGAATGAACATGCAGTAGGATGACATTTATTTTCCGCGTTCTGATATCAGAGGTGACCTCTGCTTTTCAGTGTGGGAAGTGACCTAAGGCACAAATGTCCCTCATTTCCCATGGGTGTCATCAAAACCCCTCAGATCACATCAGTGACTCCTAGGATACAGTACAGTCCTGGCTGATATCTTTGATACAAAGTCTGTTGTTCCCCTGATAGATACATGTAAAAATCTGTCCAACTGAGTCCTTTAGCTTGAAGTGTAAAATCTCAGCATGCTGTTTGCCAAGTGTAGGAAGTTGGGTATGAAAACAGGAGGAGGTAGCATGCACAGCACTTTATATTGTACTGTGTTACTGTTTTTACTTTTTTAATGTAAAACATATTTAGTAATGATTCAGAGGATCATACAATTAATTTAGATTTTTTTAGGTTTGTTTTTCTAAAGCCATAGAAACAATTGTGTTTGGGTTTTTTTTTATTCTGACATTTTTAACTTCAGCAGTGTTATGTTAATAAGCTGCCAGTATGAACCAGTGCCACATACTGTGATGTGCTTATGAAGTCTGGTGGAATGTTTTGATCATGAAGGAACAATCTTATGTGAAAATATCAATATTCTATTTTTATTATCAGTATTTTAAAATAATAAACAGCTTTATATTAGTAATGCTAATCGGGATCAATTTTAATTAGCAGTATACTTGGTAAGTATTGCATTTTATCAATGTATAATAGTATGCCAAGGTGCTATTATTATTCTTTACATTAAACTATTTTTAGGATTCTTCGGTTGAATGGGTTGAATCAAATGTGTCACACTCAGATAATACAGAAAAGGCTTGGAAGGTCAACAAGCAATCAGATGCTGTGAAAGAGCCCTCACTGCAGGTGAGCAGTCTGATAACTATTCCAGAAATAAATTCAGCATGACCAAATGTGAAACGTGCTTGGGTTTCTTAACGGCTCTTTTGCAATGTGTTGAAGAAAACCTGTTTTACAGACAATGAAATATAAATCCTCATGTAGTCAGTGAAATATAAATCCTTATATATATATAATGATAATCTATACTGCGAAACCAGGTATTTTTGAATAATTTCTTGTATGTGTATCCTAGGCTCTTGTGGTTTTGGACGAATACTGTGCTTTAGAACGGAATTTCCTGACTATCCCAATATTTTGTATTTTGACATGCATTATGAAGACGTCTTAGAGCATGTAAATCCATTTCCAGTTGGATTAAACTAAATTGGAGGATATGTTCTCCAAGTGCACCTAAGGTGCTCCATGGGACCAGTCTTGGACTAGTCCAGCATGCTTACCTACAGAAAAAAAAATAAATTAAAAGATATCCCCAAACTACAAATCTGAAGCCTGTGTAGAAGACGGGGCTAGGCTCTTTTCACTGGTGCCCAGTGACAAGATGAGAGGCAATGGACACAAACTGAAACACAGGAATTTCTGTGTGAATGTCAGGAAGCGGTATTTTACTGTGAGGATGTCCAGGCCCTGGCACAGGTTACCTGCAGAGGCTGTGGGATCTCCATCCTTGCGTACGGGTACAAGCCATCTGGCCACGGCCCTGGGCAGCTGACTCTAGGTGGCCCTGCTGGATGAGGGGGAGTTGGGCCAGGTGACCTCCACGAGTCCCATGTGTATCGACCTCTGTCGATCCCATTGCTTGCTAATGTGGGAATAGATACTATTGAATCCCTTGAAGACAGATTCTTTTTCGCTTCCTTCTCTTAGAGGAGATCTGAGAAGTGAAACGTTGTGTTTCAACTCTGAAACTTTCTGGTGTGTGGCCTAATACAAAAAGAAGTGGGACATACGACATCTGTTTGGATTGACAGCCCAGACTTGAACCTTACTGCAGATAGGAAGGCTCTTCTGCAAGGACATGTTTTAAAATAGTTGTAGTCTTGTCGTTTTGCTTGCTATACTATCCACAGACGTGCTGCAGTGGTTGTTTTTGTAGAGAAGTTTATGATGTGTATGCCACTGCTTTCTTTTGAGGCTTCACGTTTTGTGTGTATAAAAATAGTAGGTATATCTAGGCTTTTATTTGCTGCTTTTCTTTAGAGAGTAGTCCTCATTTTTAAAATGTTCTTAGGTTTTGTATGTGTGGTTTTCTATCTGTTGTTGTGAGTTCAGCTCATAGAATTTAGACGTCTAAGTGTTTCATTCAAGGGTGCATTTAGTGCCGGTGGGATGAACTGTGCTCAGCTACTGATTGCATTTTTTATATTTACTAGAAGATGTGTAAGAGGTCATGAAGTCAAAATTAGCAAGATGAAAAGGAATTGGTCTAGGTGTACAGCTCGTTTAAACAAATAATAAGCCGTATGTATGTTTTGCATGATTACTGGTGTCTTTAATACATTGTGAAGGTGTATTTCAGACTAGAGAGACATTTATGAAATTTACATAAGTGAATATTAAAAAAATGAAAGATTTGGGTTCCTAAAATCATATTTACTTTTCATTGAAGTGTTTCATATATGTTTGTAAAACTCTCACTCTTTATTGTACACAACCATTTGTCAGTAGTTGCACTGGTTTGATTTGTACCTGATGCATATTTTTGTTGGAAGTATGAACACTGATTCTTTGTGTTTGATTTAAAGAGAGAAGAATGGATGAATTTAGACTTCATGTCATTAAAAACTACATCTGCAGCAGCTGTCAGAGGTGAAAGACACAAAGAAAAAATACTGGAACGACAGAAAGCTCAAGAACTGGAGCAGGTAGGAGAAATTAATACATTAACTTTTTTCTGTGTCTTACTAAATTTTGTGTAATGAGTGAACCAATGAATTGATTTAAGGATGTTAGTCTTTGTATGATTTTTAAACTAATGCCTGATGCGTTGTGTGATAGTAATTTTAATTAAATGCTTCAGTTATTTATTCAGGATGGGAAGGGTTCATACAGCAGGCTTATCTTGTGGAGAAAAGCTGTTAAACTATATTCTAGGTAAGGAGAAAGCCAGTTGTGTTAGTACTATGTTATGTAATATTTGAAGGGCTTCTGGGATGTTTTACTTAATAACAACAACACTGCATTGATCTGGCTGTCTTTCCCATGGTGTGTGCGAAAGGAGCACCATTGTTTTGTGTGGTAAAAGCTTACCACAGTTACTGTGTTAAAGCATAGGCTGCTGAGGCTTTTTTTTTTTCCTTTTTTTTTGTCCCCCCTGAAGAAAGAACTCAGAGCAGTCGCTGTGCCTTTCGTGCCACAGTAGAGCATGAACACGTGGGAGGATCAGGGTCCAGCTGGGGAAGGGGTTCACAGAATCACAGAATGTCAGGGATTGGAAGGGACCTCAAAAGATCATCTAGTCCAGCCCCCCTGCCAGAGCAGCGTCACCCACAGTGGGTCACACAGGAACTCGTTCAGGTGGATTTTGAATGTCTCCAGAGAAGGAGACTCCACAACCTCCCTGGGCAGCCTGTGCCAGGGCTCTGTCACCCTCACAGTGAAAAAGTTTTTCCTAATATTTTTTTGGAACCTCCTATGCTCCAGCTTGTACCCATTGCCCCTTGTCCTGTCATTGGACATCACTGAGAAGAACCTGACTCCGTCCTCCTGACACTCCCCTTTGACATATTTATAAACAGTTATGAGGTCACCCCTCAGCCTCCTCTTCTCCAAGCTAAAGAGACCCAGCTGCTTCAGCCTTTCCTCATGAGGGAGATGTTCCACTCCCTTCATCATCTCTGTGGCTCTGCGCTGGACTCTCTCCAGCAGTTCCCTGTCTCTCTTGAGCTGAGGGGCCCAGAACTGGACACAATATTCCAGATGTGGGCTCAACAGGGGACCTCTCTCGGCCTACTAGCTGCTCCCCTTCTAACACACCCCAGGATGCCATTGGCCTTCTTGGCCACGAGGGCACATTGCTGGCTCATGGCCATCCTGCTGCCCACCAGAACCCGCAGGTCCCTTTCCCCTGCGCTGCTCTCCATCACGTCGGACCCCAACCTATACTGGCACATGGGGTTGCTGTGATTAAATTAGTTCTGTTTATACACAATTGCTGGCTGATTCATTTGTTCATTCATCTCCTTAAATGTAATGTAATCTGATCCAAAAATGTAGTTGCTAATCACTTTCTGATATTTACTTGCCCTCACAACTCACAGTAGGCCTGTTTGCTGCTCTCAGGCTTTCAAGTTAGTTGTGCTGTGGCTGGGACCCACACTGACCTGGAGCGCTCTGCAGCACCTTGATGAATATCTTTTGTGAAGAGATTAATCCTTTTTATTTTTCCCCCGCATAATTTTGTGCTGAACGTTTTTTCTGAGCTGCAAAAAGACCATTTAATGAGGAGATCTGAAATCACCAGAATATCTGCATGCTATTGTATGGTTAATGACAATTTATATGTATTCTTGATCCTAGAGAAAGATTACTTTTATAGACTGTCTCACCCAGCCACTTGCTCTCCATGAAGTTTTATAGCTTTATGTATTCTACACCAGAATGTCTGTCCTTTCTTTGATACCCAAAAGAGTGTGTACAGCAGATGGGTACAGCATGCAGTGGTGGTGATGAGTTGATGGTATAATATAGACAAATTCAAAATTTTGGTCTAATCAACCATTTTCTCCAGTGGGCTGCCAGGGAAGTCAGTAGACAGAATTACAACAAACGATCTAGGTTGAGGGTGAAAAGCAGTAGCTTGAGGTGAAACTAAGAGCCCCCCGAACAGCAGCGTTTTGATTGCAAGTGCGTATTACTGCTGCACTGGCAATGCAATCAAACAGTAAAACCGCTTCTGTGTAATACGGGCACCAGCTAAGCACACATTTGCGAGTTTTGACTCAGGATGGAGAGTTGTGCTATCTAAAGACAAGTAGAAGTAAACATAACTTTTGAGTGAGCCGTTCTGTTCCCACATCAGTCTCATGAAATTTATCAAATATTCTAGAAAATACAAGCTGTGTGCTACATTAAAATTATTTCTGTTTTAGGCCATGCTTTCTGAAAGAGAGCTCAATCCCTATTGGAAGGATGGTGGTACAGGTTTGCCACCAGAGAAGGATGAAGCAGCTTCAGTTAAGAAAGGTAAACATCAATTTTTAGTAATAATCTTAAATTTCTGTCTTCAGTCTCTGATCTTTGTGTTGCTAAAAGTTACTACTAATATTGATATAAAGAGATTACGAATAACATGTACTAAAGTAAAATCTCAATGAAAATTTGATAGTGAATATTGGGTTAATATCATCGTATGTCGTTTCGCAGAATTTCTCTTCACTGGTTTTTAATCTTGAGTGTTTTGACCTTTGGTATCTTTACAGAAATTCTCCATTTTGAACTAATTAAAGGAAAGCGTGATTTAACTACGACAAGATAAATTGTTGTCAGCTCATTTGGTTCCTTTCATTCCATTACACAAATTATAGTTTTAAAATATTCAACCACAGAAGTCTGAGTCACATTAAAATTAAGTACATTACAGATGCAGTTTGTGAAAAAATACTATTTCTTTAACCTTTTCACTTTTTTCCTCACCCAGGGGTTATCCTGCCTATTTCCAGCAAGAGTGGTTAGAAAAATGTTTTTCAAAATGTCATGAAGCATTTATTATGTGATAAGAAGGGTCCTTGTATTTTGTCAAGAGGGACCAGCAGGGTCCTGCAAACCATTAGCCTCATGCCTACTTCTAGGAGTCACAGAGATCAGCAATTTGTATGAGCTGACAGGCGTCAGCGAGTCTCTGTCCCGAGTGTTACGACCTCTCCTACCTTCTCAGATGGAAAGCAATGGGTTAGTCATTAATTTTCTGAGAAGGAGAATGCACTTGTTCGTGTGTAAGGGATATGCCACAGGATGGACACAGAAAGCAGAAACAATAAGAAGGTTCTTTAATTTCCTAAAAACCCGGACAACTTCTCATATGCAACGGGTGTCCTGGAAACTGCTCATTGTGTTCTATGGTAAAATGGAGAAGCTTGAATTAAATCAGTGGTATTACCAGCATTAACTTAAGAAGACATGTAATTGTATTATTATATTCCTTTCCATTTTTCTTTTTTGCCTTTTCAATTTTTACATTAAGTTTAGTTGAAGGTTTAATGTCATGTACAGGGTTAGGTTAAACAAATAACTACTGAGATAGAAAACTGTGACCTCTCATTGTTTTCTACTTCAGTTACAGTGGTAGAAGATGCTGGATTAAGTTGGTTGCGAAAATCGTACCAAAGGATGAAGGAGCAGGCTGAGAGAGAGAAACGAAATTTTGAGGAAATTGTAGCAGAAAGATATGGGGTAAGGATCTTCAGTAAATTTTTTTTTTTTGTAACACTAGATGCTTGGAAAAGCTTAGTTTCATATAAAGGTACAGTTACTTAATGTGTAGTGTAAGACCTAAGGAAAGAAGCAAATAAAAGCAGCCTCTGAAACTTCTCTCAAGCACTGAAGAGTTTAAAGCTACCCAGCCTTTTATAACGTTTTCTGATAAATATTTTTAAATATATGGGACCCGGTAGCAAATTTAAAATGCTTATCTTCTACATCAGGAGGTTCGAAGTTACAAAGTATCTGACTGCCTCCAAAATTATGAAAGATTATAGAAAATATATTTTATTATAGAAAATATTATTTTTTGGCCTACATGTAGCAGATAATAATGCGCGTTGTGGATAACAACAGTAATGCCAAAATAATTTGGAGAGCTGTGTCAAAATTTACCAGATATGAATCTTCTGGCAACTTGTGATTTGTTCAGTCCAGATATATTGAGAAATCTGCTTGCTTCTGAACAGTTTAAAAGTCCTCAAAATTTATTTTTAATAAAACAGTCTGCCCTGAAAATACTAACTCTTTAAAGCCTGCCCCCCCACATAATAATATATTACTGTTTTTGAAAGCAGCGGTCAAAGGGGATGTTAAATCCTGGACAGAGTGTTACATTTGAGTTTTCTGTGAGTTTTTTTTTTGATTTGGCTGGTTTGTGTGTAGAAATGTTGGACAAGACAATATGACTTCATAATCTTGTCTTGGAACTGAATTGTAGTTTCTGCTGAGTGATGAAACCAATGTGGTAAGTGCTGGTAGAAATTAGTCAGTGCCAGTGATTGTAAAGATTATTATTATTTTTTAGAATCTCTCTCAAGAAACTAGAGTTCAAACAGCATGAACCACTCTGGCTGCTGAAGTGCAGGATAGTGACTGAAGGAGATTCCTGCCTGGTTTGCATCTGTGTGTACTGTTGCACACCACAAAAACCCAAACCAGCCAAACAAAAAAAAAAGTAATTGGTAGATTTTCATTATTGCATAATTGTCCTAATGGATAGAATGTTTATCCAGAAAAAGAGACACAGGGGCTCAAAGCCTATTTGAAGCTAAAGATTTTGAACCCACTCTCCTGTTTTAAGAGTTTAACTAGATTGTGAAGTGGTTTAATGGGAACATCCTCTGGTTCTATACAAGCTGAGCATCTGGTGAATGTAAATGCAGAGTTTAATAAGTAAGAAAGCAGAAGCCTCTAACCCCAGCTGAAACCTGTAATCTCCAGGTTGCCGGGAGAGACGGCTCTGAGTCTCCGGTCCTGTCCTCGGGAGTGCTTTAGCACTTTACTTCAGAGCTCGGGGCTGGAAGTTAGAAATAGTCCCAGAGGAGGGATCAAAAAGCCTTCTTAACTAAGCATCTTAGGTGTGAGGCTGTAAGTTCACTGTTTTTGTACTGGTCTTCCTTTCCACTACACAGCTCGTGCCTTGCCCTTTGCACAGTGACTCGTTTTCCCTGCATGGTGCCTTTCTTGCAATACTTCGTAGGGAGCTTCACAATACACCATGATCTTAAAAGCAGTATGACTTTTCTTTATTCTTTGTTATAGTCAATGGAGGCGTTTCAGTCACGTTTAGCAGAAGCTGAAAAAGTTGCATCCAGAAAGGAGAACAATTATAGCAGTGGAAGATGGAAGAAAACCGACTATTCAGAAAGTGAGAGAGAGAAGAAAGAACAGCATGTGAAAAAGGAGACACGAGATGAAGGTGATAGGAACATGTTTGGGGGCTATACGAGGGGGAAGTATGACAGGGGATGGGCACAAGAAGACAAAGGTTACAAAAGCAATATGTTAAGAGAAGACCAAAAACGGGGACACAGTAGCACAGACTCAATATTGAGAGGCTACAGGTCCAAAACAGAAAAGCACTCCAATGAGAAACAAAGTGAGGAAAAGAGTTCATCTCTAAGCAATGTGAAACACAAGTTTCTGAAACCCTCTGAAGATGACTTATCATCTTATAGTGCACCTAGAGACTACAAGTCACAGCAGTCCTCATCCAAACTGCCGGTTCATAGCTCTTTGAGCAGCCGTTTCCAAAAACCTGGTGAGGATACTGGACTGTGGACCAAAACACACAGGGAAGAAAACAGCGAGAAAGTAATGTCTGATCAAAAATCATCTGGAACTAGGGAACAAACTGATGACAGTAGTTCGGAAGGAACTCCAGGTGATGAAGAGAAGAAGTCGCGACAGGAATACCCAAGCAGTATCCCTGAGAAGAAGGAAACATTATCTGACAGTAAAATGTCATGTTCTAGGTATTTTATAAACATCTTTATTTGTCTTTTATTTGCTATGTTTTACATGTGTTTTTTTTACAAATTCTGTCTTTGTGACAGAGTTAGATCTGATCATATCAGATCTCTTTAGTTAGACAGAGGCCAGCCTCCCAGGCAGGGGCAGTGAGAACGGATTACTGTAGAAGTAATGAACATCCCCTTCTTATCCTGGCTTCTCAGCGTATTTGAGAATTGCTGTGATATATTATTTTCTGGTTCCTTCTAATCTTAGTTCACACTGCAGCAAAATTGGCCTCTTGGGCAAAAACTCTGCAAAACAACATCTTAACTGTTGTCGAATTTATAAAGACAGACTTGAAATGTTAGAAAATGCTGACTAAAAACTGAAATAATTAATACAGCAGGGATAGATTTGCCACCTGTGAGATGAACTCCTGTGTTAAAGTAGTAGCATATGAAAAATAGAGCTATTAGATGAGAAAAGTGCATTTTGTGTGGAAAAGAGGAAAGATGAATAGGAGTTGCAAGGTAAATGTAAACTAATTTGTGGTAGGAATTTCAGTGTGCCTGGCTTGCTTTAGTGAAAGACAGCAGAGAGGAGTAAGGAGAGGTGATTGGAAAATTAAGTTGTTAACAACTGAGCTTTTGCTCTACTCGAGGCTGCCTGTTCTCCAGTATGACCAGCTTGCTAGTTCTTCCAGTGATAGGGGCAGTGCGATTTTTAATGTGAATGCTTTGCTTCAGGTCTTCCCAGTAATAGGTGCATGGGCAAAAGTACTTTAGAGTCAGACTGGTGTTACTTAAATGCTTGGGAAAGCTGGATAAAGTGTAATTCCTTCTTTCTAATATGCTTATGTCAGTTATTTGCAGAAAAAAAATTGTTTAATTGTTGGATTCTAATAGCAAGACAATAACTTGAAAGTGTTAATTTTATTTATAGCTGTTCCTTCATATAGTATTTGCTGGTACCTTGCTGTGTTGGCAAAGAAAAATTGTATGTTACATGAATACTGCATAAGTAACCAGAAACGGGCAGCTTATTCTACACAATTCTTTATATTGTACAGGTTGGGTATTTTTTCTAGATTTTACTTGCTGTATTTTCTGCTTTGATAGGATCCAATTAAATTTACATTTTCTTTGATAGCAGGAAGATAAACTGCTTGCATGATGTTCACTTAATTATTTATTTCTTTAAAAAGCATGAGTTTGAGTATGCATTATGGCAGCAGTAGTTCCTGCTTCCTGCACAAACAGTTTCTGTGTACTATGGGAAATCCCACTTGTAAGGGTGTGTCATGTCTTGTTTATTGTGTATTTTAGTATTTGTCTAGGTTTTATTTTGTCAGAAAATGAAAAATGTATCTTTATAGTTGTTCTACTTACTCTGAAAAAAAAGATCTTATTGCATTAAACCTGTGATGTATGAGATGTTGGTAGATATTTGAATTTCGTGATGCTCTTTGTTTTCTCTAGATAGTGCCCCAATAGTTACTGCCCTGAAGTGCCTATGGTTTAAATGCACTTTGTAAACTTCTGATTAGAATGATTAGTCGGAGCCTGTGAAACTCAGCTCTTGAGTTCTGGTTTGTTCATGACTTTTTTCAGGTACAGGGTCTGCGCAATCTGCAGATGTTTTCTGCCAGCCTTGGATAGCGTCTTGGTTTCCATAAGGAAACGTATATATTCATGTAATGAGGGATGCTCTGGTGAGCTGGGAGAGTGCATCTGTGCTGCAGCTCTGGCACAGGCTCCATGAAAAGACAAATGTACACTCCAAAAAAGTTCACCCTGTTAAGAAGCTCCTGTTTTTTTTTTGGTTTTTTTTTGCTTTGTTTTGGTTTGTTTTTTCTGTGGTGTGGTGGAAGGGGTAGAGGTGAGTGTTACTCTTGGCATGTTGACTCCAGCAAGCAACTAAGCAAATACTCAGCTGTTTGCTCATTCTTCCTCCTTCAGAGTGGATCAGAAGAGCAAAAGAGAGAAAAAACTATGTGTAGCGTAAAGACAGCTTGACAAGGGGAGGAAAGAGACAGAAACCAATGATGCAAAGGCTGTCTGTCAGTCACTCACCTCCTGCCGTGCGCAGGCTGCTGCCCAGCCAGTCCCTGAGCAGCGGCTGCTTTGGAAGGCCTTCACTCCCCAGCTTTTCTTGCGGAGCACGGTGTTACGTGGCGTGCAAATGCTCTTTGGCCAGACTGGGTCGGCTGTCGGGGCTGTGTCCCCTCCTAGCCCCTTGCCTACCCCAGCCAACTTGCAGGGGTTGCACAGTGACAACCAGAGGAAGCCTTCTGAGGCTGTGTAAGCACTGTTCAGCAACAGCTGAAATACTGGTGGGCCATCAACAGCGTCACCAGTTGAGTCCAAAGCGCAGCACCCTACCGGCTGCTGGGAAGAACACAAACTCCAAATCAGCCAGGCCTGGCAGAGCATGTAATTATTGAGTAGAAGCTAGTGATACCATTGCCTTAGTTTTGTTATCTTAAAAGCAACTACTCCTTTACAGTCTTTTTTTTGTGTGTGTTAAATGATGGTGGTGATTTTTTATTTATTTGTTGTGAGCATAAAACCTGTACGTTTAGCTTTACATGTAGTAAGTGCAGTGCTAATTGTAGCTGGACAGAGCTGCAAATTCTGGAAAACTAGATTTTGTATGGAAGTGGTTTACTTACTTAAGTTCAAAGAATTCAATTATTATGATAGAAAAGATAATTCTTTTATTTTCCTTACAGAAGGGAACTGAGGATAGAAGCTGTTTAGCTAGTATTTTCTTTTGCATGTGTTTTCTGGTTTAGTACTGTTAAACTCAATTGTGCACATTCTTTGATATTTTAATTATATTTCTTAGCCAAAACAATTACTGAGGTGATTTTTTAGTAAAGTGGAGATTACTTAGGCCTGGAAAACCATATAGCTTCAGCTTATTGACTTACTTCTATGTTCTTTTAAGCTGAATCTTAGCCTCTGTGGTTTTGGGATAGTGTATGACCTGTCTTCCTCCTTCCTTCAGTGAGAATTGTCTTCTTCTGATAGAAATTGGTAGAAATTTCTGGTGTTCAGAGCATTTCAGCTTTGAATATATAGTTATTTGTTGGGAATAACTGATAAGTTACTGTTTTCTTTTACTTCTTAAAGTTTCAAGTAATACATATACTCTTTCGGTGGTGTTGTCAGTCACAAAAAGTGTGTCTTCATTGATATGAAGGCTTGGATTAATAGGTGTTGCTGGTTCAGTTCCTCATCTCTCATGCTGACAATGTACCTTTTAAGTTTTGTCTCTTCTAAAACACAGAGGGAGTTTCTTCAGCCTATAAATCAAAGTGTTTTGGACAGTTATGACACAAGTTAATTAAAAGTGCTGGTTGGATGTCCAAGGGATCTCCCCAGAGAAAAAGTCCATCCAGTTAGAGTTTACTCAGAATCACACTTGATAATGTGTCTGCTTCAAAGTTTAATCTGAGTCAAGATCAAAAGCAAATGAAAACAACGTCTCTAGTTTCAAAAAGTTCAGACAATTATTCCAGCGTTGGGATGTCTTAGAAAAAGGGTGCATGAGGCAATAAACACCTCTTGTTCCTTCTGAAATAGCCTGCTTTGTTTTGAAACATAGGTTGAGGAGAAGTGTGACCTTCATCTTTGAGGGGTTTATTTCTGGTGAAGTTAACGTAAATGCTTCTGCTGTGCTTTTGGGTTTTGGATTGGGCACCTTCAAAACAGAGAAAAGTAGCTTTGGTAATTTCCTCAGGGCTGGGGAGATCTGGCAGTTAAAGATGACCCCCAAGCTTTCCTGTTCTTCAAATCTTACAGGGTTTAACTGTATCGAGTAGTGGGTGAATTCTCTCTCTCCCTTTAGTATCAGGAACCAATATCATAACTGTAGTCTCGTGTCTCTCTTGTGTTCGGTATTTTACTTGTAGACTTCATTTGATTTAGTCTTTCCTAGAGTTAAAGAAAAAAGAGTCACACTTGTCTGAGGCCTTTTTGCAATAATTCTTAGAGACCTTGTTTATTATTATAAGAACTCATGCACTGACCTTTCAATACTAAAATTAAGATACAGTAGTATTTATTACTAGCTGTAGCTTCTCTAGGGAGAGTTCATGTTTTAAAAACTACACCAGTTAATTTCCAAGGAAGCTCTAGCATACCAGGCATAATGTCTTTAGAAGTGGATTGTACTGTGGGCAGGGTGTATAAGCGATTTTCAGGAGATGGTGGTCAGCTGGTGTACAGGAGAAGTACTGGGAAATGGGAGATTTTGCTGGAGCTGAGAAGCGAAAGCATAACCAAAGCCAAAAAGGAGAATTAGAGTAGGTTTAAATTACTCTTTCTGCTCATCTTTTCCTTGCTTTTTGCCTGCTTATACCTGCTACCGATTCATGACTGTTTTTTTCATGCTGAGGAAATGTTCGTAGAGAGTGTTTTTCATTTTAATTAATCTCGAAAGGAAAAGGAAACATACCTCATACAAAATTTATTTGATATTTTTAGTCTCAGTCTTAGGCGACTTCTGACTGCAAATATGTTTTTAAAGTATGTAGTTATCCATTATTTTGACAGTAGGAGCAAATGTACCAGTACAGTGGGCATATAATACTTAATTACACAGGTGAATACTACATTGTTTTTCTGTGGGTTTAGTGCTGCTGATGTTTTACAGATATACCTCAAAGGATGAGCTGCCTCGGGTCCTTAGTGAAGAGGAGATGAACAGGCTGGGAGCGAGGATTGTGAAAGCAGAACTCATGGGAGACATGGTAATATTTTTGAAAAATTGTCACGCTTTCCTGCAGTTTTTCTTTAAAGACTTCAGTGATTTAAAGGTATTGATTCAAGCAGATAAAGTACTTCAAAATTTGATCAAGTAGGATTTGAAGATACTGCTTTTACAGTAACTTCCGCTTTAAATGCAATGGTTTATAGACAAGAATAGAGGATTCACATCCCCAGGTTTTGTAGACTAGGCTGCATATCCAAAACCAGTGGTTCTCTGCGGTTTTTTTGGTAGGATTTAATGTCTTTTTATTAAGCAGGGAGCAAGTGAAAACTGCAAAAATTTCCAGTCTGTGTTACAAGGTAGTATCTGGAGCTTTGGTTATTCCATGAACTTTGTCGCGAGCAGGTGCTTGTTGTCTGTAGCTCTGCTGTACAAGCATGCTAACTAATTATGATCTGGAAATCTGAAACTGAAGGGAACTGCATAGCCTGTTGCGTCCAGCTGTGCGATGACAACAGCTTTGTCACGCTTGGTGCTCAGCTCCACCAAACGCCTGCCCTGAATGAGGCCGAGTCCACAGAGCTGCCATAAGCAGCTGCACTCTTTGTATTGCCGTCGGAGGCTGGTTTCAGACAGCCACCGGAAGGGTCAAGAGTTTCACGCTTTTGGAACAGTCTAAACTCTGGAAGTACATACTTTTTTAATTACTTCCAGTATGGCTATAGTGAGTTAATTACATTCAGTGGTGCTGCCTGGGAGTTTCAGTTATGACAAGGTCAGTGTGTGTTAGCTTTGAAGCTTACTCTGAATAACTACTCTTAAGGAGATATTGCTGGAATTTTTTGAAGGCTATAATAAAATAACATTTTTTTTTCCACGTGAGTCCTATCACTATGGACCTTTGTATTTTTTTTAAAGATTAATTTCTGGTGCAGCTATTTACTTTGCCTCTTGTGCCAGAATGTTTGCACCAAAATCTGCATCACTAAGAATTAATGTTATGACTGGAAGCACCAATTAAAATTTCCTGAGAGTCATTTATTCTTTGATTTGTGAAAAGTTTTAGGGTGTTTGGTATATGAATTTATTGCTGAATTAGGACATGATGTTGGTCTTTGTCAAAGTCCCTGTCACATAATTAGTTTTTGTTATGAGAGTGTCCATTTTATATTTTTTTCAAATGAATTTTATGTTATGAATTCTTTTTCCACAGATTTTAGACAAAGATGTGTGTATGTAACTTTACAAGTTTTAAACATATGCACCTTTTCTAGAAGTCCTGTCCATTTAAAATCTTGTCAACTTCAAAAATGAATTAAAAGTAACTTCAAGCAGTGTGTTCTCTGTTAAGATATAGTGTGTGTTACTGATGCTTCCATTTTTTAATATGTAGTTTTCCTAGTTAATATACAAAGAAATACACTAGTGAGGAAAAAATGTTTATGAATGTGATTATATGATAGGTTTGTGAGGGACTGGTGTTAGTAATTTAAGATGTTATTTTAAAAACTTTTCCATAGAGGGAAGGTAAAAATAATTGAAGCTGTCTGCACACTAGTTGCTTTAAAATAGTAGGGAGGGATAAGTTTTCCAAGACTGTCATAGAAAGCAGCAAATTTTTTAAACTATTTTTTTTTCTACTGCTTAGCTTCAATAACATCATCCAAATAAAAGTTTGGGCTCAAATGTGGGTTTTTAATTTTCAAACTGACAGTAACTAAATAAGAGTAGTTTGAATAAAAATGCATAGGTGTTATTTGGGATGAATGTGGTTGTTTTATTATTCTACCATGTTGCTTTGTTTTGACCAAAATTACATAGCAGAAACCACCAAGACAATTTTACTGTTAATTTTATATATATGTTTATTCTACATATGCAATCTGAATTAGGCTAGTTAAAAAAACGTAAACAACACAGTCAACAACAAACCGCAGTATAAATAATAAATTAACTGATCTTTACCTTGTTGCTCTTGAAATGTTTTTTCATGAAATTTCTCTGATCAGATTGTCAAAGCAGCTTTTTAAACGAGTTCATCCCCACACACCAGAACAGATGGTTATGTAACAGCATGTCCTGGTGGCTGGAGCTCAAGGTTGACCATGTGGGACAAGTGAATATTTTTGTTACTGCCTTGGTGCTTAATGTTGATCAGATAACTTAATTTTGGGGCAGTGAGTAGAGACGTGGTTGTTGGAGTCCAATCAATGAAACTGGCAAAGTGGTCAGAGAATAAATAGTTGTATTTCTTATAGGTTCATAGATTGTCACCTGGAAGTTCTTCACAAAGCAAGGTGTTCTGAAACGCTTGTTTTTATTTGATAAACTGATGGATGACAGAGCAGTAGCATCAGGAACAATTTACACAGACTGAAGCAGTTTTCCACCTCTTTGCCATTTTAATACCCAAAGTCAGGTCTTAAGTGCTGAAGCTGGACATGAGGTGTAGAGAGATGTGAAACTGCATAGCAAAAATGTCTGAGAGCAATTTCCCTAGACTTGTTGCATGCATGTATGTGGGTGTGTGCCTGTGTGTGTATATATATATACCTAAATAAATAAATAAATAAATAAAAGAATATGTAGCATAACCTGGAAGGGTTATATGCTTGATGTGTTCAGGCTTCCTTGTTTAGCTTCCTGTATTTAAATTAGTATCTATGCTTAGCTGCAAAAAAGCATTTATTAATATAACTTAATAATGTTTAAGCATATTTTTTCTGGTGTTTTTAGGACAGTGTGTGTTTCTATACTTCAGATGCCTCTGTTGTGAATGGGTGTTTTTTAAATTTTATCTCCAGTAAAGAATTGTGTGAATTCTGTTGACATGTTTTCTTCAGTCTTCTGTGTCATTAGAATTTAAAAAAAAATAATAAAAAAACATGAAGAAATGGAATGAATAGTTTATTCTAATGCAAAGGTCTCAAAGTTTAAAATGGTTAAACTAACGGAGTACTGCCACTTTCTTTGAAGGAGTTGGCTTCAAAGCTTCAGGCAGAACTTGAGAATGCTCGCAAATTGAGAGAGACTCAAGGGCAGATTCCAGCAAAGTCCGGCAGAGAGGTAAGAGGAAAACAGTCTGTTTTCTTTGAGTTAACACAATGTTATAACAGAGGTAGCAGCTGAATTACAGAGGACGTGAAATGTACTTAGGGAAACTACAAAGTCTGATTTCAGGTGGCTCACTGTTCAAATTGAATTGCACTTTTTGGTGGTAAACAAAACTTTTGCCATCTTTAGCAGCTTCAGTAATACTTTTTTTTTTAAATGGTAATATTTTTTCAGTAACGATACATATTTTCCATTAAAAAATAAAATGGGTTTGTGTTGTTGACTCTGCTGGCTGTTACATAACTGATGCCTCTGAAGGAGGTGGCACTTCCAATATTGTTCTTTCTAAAGGAAAGTATTCAAGAAATGGATAGCAATTCTTTTTTACATACCAACTTTGATATAGCTACAAGAATGCAAGATTAATATCTTAATCTGTGAGCTCTGTTCCCATGATGGAAAGGAGACTTTGAGGCAAAACCTGATGTTCTTGTTTAATGTGACCCAGTGTGAATTCACCTGAGTTTGAAAAGCCACTATTTATTTATTTTTTTAAAGGCTTCATGTCAGATCTCATACATTTATTAGTATTTCTTCAGTCTTTAACTGGAAGCTAATGTGTAGCCTCTTATTGACTACGTTGTGACAGTAGTGTTGAAGTATGAAGTCTCAGACTTTGAATTCACAAGAGTTTAAATTAAAAAATCTCTGTGCATGTAGTCTATCCTTCATTGTGGTGCAATTCTTAGGCATGAAGCATATTGGAATTGTGTAATTGCGCAGGAAAAAATCCATTCAGATTTTAAAATTGGAAAGTAGAGGGCATGTTATAGGTGGTCCTCAGATATGTTGGTAAAGACCTGTCCCTTGGAAATTGGGTCATGAATAGCAATTCTGGTCACCCCTAGTCTTAACCATAGTCTGATTTTTATCTTAATTTTTAATTGTAGAATTTAAAAAGCAATTTGTGTGTAGTCCTTGCAGAAGTACCAAATATAAATACTACTTGAGTTTTTAGAAGTGAAAAATAATTTAAAATAAAAAATGAAAATGTATTTTGCATGAGGCCTCTCTTTCTAGCTCTCTTCTTTATAAGAGCATGTGGTGAACAGGACAAAGGAAAAGGGTTTTAAACTAGAGCAGGGTAGATTTAGATTAGACATTAGGAAGAAGGTGTTTTCAGTGAGAGTGGTGAGACACTGGATCGGCTTGCCCAGAGAAGCTGTGGATGCTTCATCCCTGGAAGTGTTTAAAACCAGGCTGGATGAGATTTTGAGCAACCTGCTCCAGTGGGAGGTGTCCCTGCCCAAGGCAGGGGGATTGGAACTAGATGATCTTTTAAGGTCACTTCCAGCTCATTCTGTGTTTCATCCTGGGGGCAATTGATCTCACAGCTTGTGCTTTTACCTAGTGATAGGCTGCTCTGTGACATGAAGAGTCCTCCCTACATGTAAAAATACCAAGGTCAGCAATGCCAGAGTTTGAGGATTCACAGAGCTAAACTGACAAAGAAATAGTCTTCATGCCCGTTCGGTCCCCATGTGTTGCCTGCTCTAGTTGAGAAGAGTCCCTTCCCGTGACAGGAGGGTTGGACTAGATGATCTCTAAGGTCTCTTCCAGCCTAGGCCATTCTATGATTCTGTGATCCTTCTGGTCTGACATGGGTCCTAGTCTGTCTATAGACTGTTGTCTGAAAAATGCAGTAGTCCAGGAGGAGCCTTACTTAGAGAACGATTAGCTAGGTTGGAAATATCATCTTGGTGTCTGTCCTAAAGCCTCAAAGGGATTGACTTTGTAGTTTCTCTTCATGAATATGATAGAAGATAGTTGTGATTTTAATTTGTCTTCTGTGTGCCTGTCCGTAATCAGTTTTGCACTCTTGTGTGTGTATTTCCTCAAGCTGGGTCTGGGGACTTACAGGGCATGTCCACTGCTTGTCCTTCATTCCCTTTAACCATGGTAACAAAAGTTATGAGTACCCCTAGTCTGCCCTCTTCTTTTATTCCTCTCCTGTGAAAGCATTGACCACCACAGTGTTGTGATTGACATAAGCTTCTTTAGAAGATTGAAGGAAATTAAAAACAGGGCTCCTTCCCCTCTGAAGTATCTTTGAATGCAAAATATCTTTCTCTGAAACTCAGGATCAGCTTCTTACACAATTACAGGTGTAGGAGCTTGGTTTTTAGGTCTGTTAATCTTGGAATGCCTTTGTTTGTTAGTTTTTTTTTTTCCTTCATATTAGAGTTCATCTGTCTTGCAGAAATGATCTGTAGTTTCTGGGAACTGAAACTGCTGACAGTCCTGCTGTTGGGGACTCTCCATAGTTTGTGAATGCAAGTAGTCCCTTACAGGTACAACAGGGTTGATATTTGTAATTCTGCAAAAGTTCACTCTTGAACTGCATCATGCCAGAACAGCATCAACCTTTTTAGAACTTGCTGTAAAGTTGCTCACTCTTAGGCTTGTAGCAAATGGACAGACTCACCAAACCACGGTGAAAACCTTGAGATTTATTTGAAGTAATTTCAGGTTTAATTACTGGCAAAGCTTGCTTTCTATAGCGTGAAGATGTTCCTATACGTTTTAGAGGCTTGCTGTCTTCTCTTTGTGTATAAGCCTTGCCTGTGCCTGTTTCATGGCTCCTTCTAGCCTTCATGACTTTTGAGTGTGCACAGTCCAGCAAAGCTGTCCTTATAATGGTTGCCAGGATAGTCTTACTGGTTTTACAGCTTCAAAGTGATTTTGGACTACTGGGACATGAGTTGTATGTGTTGCGTTCTCCTGAAGATCAAGGATCAGCTGTATCACACTGTGTGTCCAAACAGCACAGATGTGCAGAAACTATTTCATAACACAAGAGAATTGTTAAGGTATGTTCCTCAGAGGCCAGCTTAGAAAGTGTGGGTTAGGTGAGTGAACAGTGGGGTGGATTGAAAACTAATCAGAAAGATAGAACTCGGAGGGTTGTGATTACTGGCATGGAGCCCAGTTGCAGGTCTGTAACAAGTGGTGCCCCCCAGGGGTCAGTACTGGGTCCAGTCCTGTTCAATTCAACAGTGACCTGGATGAAGGGACAGAGTGTACGCTCAGCAAGTTTGCTGATGACACAAAACTGGGAGGGATGGTTGACACACCAGAAGGCTGTGCTGCCATCCAGCATGACCTTGACAGGCTGGAGAGTTGGGCAGAGAGAAACCTTAGGGAGTTCAACAAGGACAGATGTAGGGCCCTGCACCTAGGGAGGAATAACCCCGTGTATCGATACAGGTTGGGGGCTGGCCTGTTGAAAAGCAGCTCTGTGAGAAAAGACCTGGGAGTCCTGCTGGACAACAGGCTGACCGTGAGCCAGCAATGTGCCCTCGTGGCCAAGAAGGCCAATGGCACCCTGGGGTGCATCAAGGACAGTGTGGCCAGTGGGTCAAGGGAGGTCATCCTGCCCCTCTGCTCTGCCTTGGTGAGGCTTCAGCTGGAGTGCTGTGTCCAGTTCTGGGCTCCTCAGTTCAAGGACAGGGAACAGCTGGAGAGGGGACAGCCAAAGGCTCTGAAGATGATGAGGCACAGGCAATTCCATCTAAACATGAGAAGGAACTTCCTTACTTTGAGGGTGGCAGAGCACTGGCACAGGCTGGGGTCTCCATCTGTGGAGACGGACCCATCTGGATGCCATCCTGTGCAACCTGCTCTGGGTGAACCTGCTCTGGCAGGAGGGTTGGAGATGATCTCCAGAGGTCCCTTCCAAGCCCTAACATTGTGTGATTCTGCTTTTGATACTATATGAATCATTTTATATAACATCGACCACCCAAGTGATAGCCTCAGTCCGTTCAGCCAGATGTGTTACAAGTAAGATACGTGAAGCAGTTCCCACAGAAGTGGTTTTCTGAATGTCTGTCCCACTGAGCCCAAAGTTTGGCAACTTTGCTTCCGCAACTAAAAACACACATGAAACATTTTGTTTCAGGCAGGTCTTTCTCTGGAGCAGCATGGCCAGTGTCTTGCTGAAATGTCTCCAAGTGTGGCCTTACCTTATTTTCACTTCTCTTAGGAGAACTGGGGAGATAGATCAGGAATCGGTGAAAGCAATTCTGAATGTATTTACCTAGGAAGTTGTGATTTTTTTTTCCTTCTTGATTAATTGAACATGGATCAATTTCCCAATTCAGTTCACTGTGTGACTGAACTAAGACTCGTGCTGGTTTAAGGGGGTGTGCATGATGGCTGACCTTCATACAGAGGACAGAATCAATTCTTCTGACAGCAATGGTGGTTTATTTTGCCTTAAAGGGATCATAGAATTTCAGCCTGAAGGACTGTGAAATGATAGCTTAAATCTTGGTTTTATTCATTTGTTTGTTTGCAAATGAGAATAGAGGTAAATCTTCCTTTTCTAGCTTGTTTGATTTGGTCAAGAATTCTACCCCAACCAACCTGAAAATGTAGTTTTGAATTGCAGTTTTTAAATACTGATGCTTGGTGTTTAAAACTCTTATTTTTATCAGCTGATGTATTTCACCAAGCATATAGATCCTGCTAAGACTGTTTTGTTAATAATTTTCGTTTTGGCCAAAGTAATCTGTAGTTTCAAGAGCTGCAGTCTGTGATGCATTTAGATGTTGCAAGTAGGGATTTCCAGCTGCAAGAAGCCAGAAAGCATGAGGGTACCAATCTTCCTGAACCTAGAATAGCAAGAAATTATAAAAGATACTGAAGCACAAGTCCATAGCTGTGGCCTATGCAAGCCCATTTGGGTAATTTTATAGCAAAAATTTACCTTGAGGAAGAGGATGTTATATTTTTCTTTTTTTTTTTCTTTCTTCTTTGTTCTTGGTAGTTAACTTGATGTTTCTAGTAAATGAACACCCGCAAATAATGATGTTTTCTGTGGATGAAGGTATCCCAGGTTAACATTGAGTACAGGCTAAAACATGTTTGAATTCTCTTGATATTGAGAGGAAAAAACCAAAAATAACTTAAGCCGTATTTTGGCAGTACTGAAGCATATCTTTTATTGCCACCAGCCCTCATTTCGCCTAACATGGACATAAGCAAGTGCATAGCTGATGGCAGTGCAGTGGATTTCAGTAAAGCATTTGACACTGTCTCCCACAGCATCCTCATAGCTAAACTCGGGAAGTGTGGTCTGGACGATCGGGTAGTGAGGGGGATTGTGAACTGATTGAAGGCAAGAAGTCAAAGAATCGTAGTCAGTGGGACAGAGTCTAGTTGGAGGCCTGTGTCTAGTGGAGTCCCTCAGGGGTTCATACTGGGACGACTGCTGTTCAATATGTTCATCAGCCACCTGGATGAAGGAACAGAGTGCAACGTCAGCAAGTTTGCTGATGACACAAAACTGGGAGGAGTGGCTGACACAGCAGAAGGTTGTGCTGCAATTCAGAGAGACCTGAACAGACTGGAGAGTTGGGCAGGGAGAAATTTTACGAAATACAATGAGGACAAGTGTAGAGTTTTGCACCTGGGAAAGAACAACCCCATGTGCCGGTATAGGTTGGGGTCTGACCTGTTTTTTTCAGAAAGGAAACTGAATACAACAGTTCATACTATATGTATTGTGTGTATATATGTATGTAATATCTATGTATATATATTGTATATAGCTTGACTTATACCTCAAATTATATTTATGGTAGGGATACCATTATGTATAGTTCTGCACTAAGAGAGACAGAATGGAACATGCTGGATCTCTGTATAAAGAAATTATTTGCAGCAGTTATTATCCTGAGACAAGTAAGCAGTATGACATTAGGAGTAGGTGAGAGGAATAAGTTCTGGAACAAATCTGAAATAATACTCTGTTGATTCCAGTAACAATGATAGGGAAAAATAAGAATATTTTGTTATTTTTCCTGTGTGTTCAAGATTGGCCTTTTCAAAAATATAGCTTAAAAATTACAGTGTTTCCTTGGAAGAAGAGACAGTTATCTAAAAGTAAAATGGTGTGCTTGTGTGTGTGTGCATGAGTGTATTGTGTATATGTGTATACATGTAAAATTCATATAATGATTGCTGCTTTGGGATAGGAAGTGAAACAAAGAAGAAAAATAATAAGTCCTTCTGATGTGTGTTTTTTTCCTTTAAAAAAATCCAAACCCAACACCAAACAAACAAAGATAAAAAAGCACCCTGAAAATTAGCATCAAAATTGCAGATGTATCAGCATGTTTAATTTTAGCTTTGGGAAGTGTGGCAATAAACACAAGTGTTTTTCTGCAGTGAAAACAGTTGATTGTTAAAATTTATCTGTTTTAATAACACCTAGTTGAGTGGCCTTTTGTTGTGATTTATCCAATGCAGAACTTAAATACAGTCGTAGTAATACTTTCAGACTTACAATATATAAAGAATCATTTAAAAAATGTTTAAAAGTGCTTCTCAGAAAAATGTAGCTGAGGTAGAATACTGGGGTTAGTAATCCTGACAAAATGCACTCTAAAAATCTGTGACTTCATTTGAAACCTCACATGGTGGGAAGTTATAACAACAGAAGGCTCTTGGCCTTTTTACTCTCCGAT
>NW_009702907.1:0-8531 GCF_000703405.1 Apaloderma vittatum | reverse complement strand
CCATCACGCTGGAATCTCATCTTCAGTGTGGCTGTGCCGTTCTTTCTTCAGCAAAAGTCTGTATTTTCCATACAAAGAGTTCACTCTCTGTGACTGAAACTGGGAATAATAAAGTGGCCATACTTTTGCAGAACAGCCTTAGTATCATTAGTGCACGCTTTTTTAAAATAATAGATATATGCCATTTCTGATGAGTCTATTTCCTGAACACCCTTGTTGATGTCAGTAAGAGAAGATTACACAATTACAAGACAAAAGCGTATTAAGACAAAGTGGCTTAATTTACTGAATGTAATTTATAGGAAATAGGTTTTTTTTTTCAATTAAAAAGAAATTGTATCAGTAACTAAATGATGTGAAATATCTTACTGTTTTCAAAATGTGACAAATATAAAAGGGCAGAGGGAATGAAACTTCTTAAGAGTTCAAACTGATCATGCAAAAGCTTTGAAGCAGGCGTTGACACTGGAAACAAAAGCTAGATCCAAGTGCCATGAAGCACTTGCAGCTCTTGGTGCCATTTTTTTCTGGTGCTGTGTTTCTCCTAATACTGTGCTGAATTTCTGCATATTTTTACTGTTGTATCTACCCTTTTGGTGTGATTCCTCAGAGTAAATTCTGGTTTTCTTAACAAACTTGAAACCCCCCAACCCAGGAAAAAAAAAAAAGCAGAAACTTTCTTGGAAAGCCTTTCTGGTGCAGAAGATACTTCCAATGTGAACTGGAAAGGTAGAAACTCACTGATGCTTCCCTTGGTCCTTGTACAGCCTTGGTAAATGCATCCTATTAAAACTTCTTGGGCTTAAAATAATTTACACATAAAAACCATTTATAAAAGTGTGACTCACAAATTAACAATTTATTTTGTATGTTTAAGTAATGAAACACAATTATTGCGTTTGAAATGAGGTTTTGAAAGGAGAATTTGATCAACTGATGACTGTTAAGACCACTTGGTCTTTAGCGTAATTATGTGTTAGATCTCATTATCTGTTGCTACCAACATAAAGCAGAAACATTTTCTAAGATAGGCTAAGAGCAACCACTAAACTCTGCACCCCTCCTTCTGAAGGGAATGAAGACATTTGGCTTTGGGCCAGCACATCTGGATGATGAGATACTTGGGGCTGGTGGCACGGCTGCCGAAGTTGTGTGCGGGGGTTTTTACAGATATTCTTCAGAGGCGCTGCACTGGCGGCTGGGGAGGCTGTCAGGAGTGGAAGTGCCACTGCTGCTGTCAGCAGTAGTTTTTACCCTTCTGTTCTGCCTGTCTGGCTGAGAAGATGTTGTAGCCTCCTTGCTTTTACAAGTCATTGTCTCTCTTCTTCTGTCTGCTAAAATTGCAGCAGTGATAGTGGCTTGAGGGTCAGGGCATACGTGAGTAGGAGTTTAAAAGGATGCAGAGTTGAATCTTTGTCCTGATACATCTAATTGTCCACAGTCTTCATCTGTTTTGTTTTTTCTTTTTAAGACTCTTTTCTTCATATACTCCTTAAATACTTATTTTTCAGATTGGACTACTTTATCTTTCTAGTAAAAATGTGTTATTAAGCTCCTTCATATGTTTGAATTACTATTCTTTTGTTAGGTTAATCTGTTTCTTTCGGTATGTAAAACTACCTTTTCTGATAAACATCTCTGAAAATACCTCATATAGGAGAGCTAGGGTCAATCTGTTTTCTAAATAGTGAATATTGAAGCCTGGACATTTTTTGAAATTTCTTGCAGTATTTTTACTGGGGTTTTTTACTTACTTGTTACTAAATTTTTGTATTTACATAAGTAAACACTATTTTTATTTACATTTGCTGAACTTTGATAAGATAAACCAGGAATTTGTGAGCTTAAGAAGCAAGATGCTGCTATACTTTTCTTTTTTCATGGTCTGAGCATGTTTTATATCAGATGTCCTTGCTGTATTCACAAGCCATATAGTCATTAATTTTTTTTTAAGTTTTCTAACATCCATACCTACAGTGACTCTTTGTTGGTATGGTAAAGTGACTAACCATTTCACTGTATAGCTAACAATAGAATCATAGAATGTCAGGGACTGGAAGGGACCTCTAGAGATCATCTAGTCCAACCCCCCTGCCAGAGCAGGATCCCCTAGGGCAGCCACACAGGAACACATCTAGGTGGGTTTTGAATGTCTCTAGAGAAGGAGACTCCACAACCTCTCTGCGCAGCCTGTTCCAGTGCTCCGTCACCCTCACAGTAAAGATGTTTCTCCTCACGTTGAGGTGGAAATTCCTATGTTCTAACTTATCCCCTTTATTCCCTGTTCTATTACTGGGCATGATCAAAAAGAGACTGGCACCTTCCTCTTGACACCCACCCCTCAGATACTTATATACATTAATAAGGTCCTCTCAGCCGTCTCCTTTCAAGGCTAAACAGCTCCAGGTCTCTTGGTCTCTCTTCACAGGAGAGATGTTTGAGTCCCTTAATCATCCTTGTAGCTGTCCATTGGACTCTCTCCAGTAGATCTCTGTCTCTCTTGAATTGGGGAACCCAAAACTGGACACAGTATTCCAGGTGTGGTCTCACCAGGGCAGAGTAGAGGGGGAGGAGAACCTCCCTAGACCTGCTGGACACACTTTTCTTAATGCACCCCAGGATCCCATTGGCTCTCCTGGCCACAAGGGCACATTGCTGTCCCACAGACAACTTACATCTTACTTGTTCTGCTATAAGAAACCCAAATCACATACAAGTTTTATATAGTGAAGTGCTATTACAGACCTGTGACCATTTTGATTTCGTCTTGCCATGAGATCCAAACCTTGGCCTGGCTATGGAGAGCGGTCTACCTATGGATTTTGGAAGCATTACCTCGAAGTCGAGAGTTCCATTATTTGCCAGAAATGGTAAAGCCTGAAGGGTAACTTAGATGACTTGCAACCCAAGTTCCATGGGGACTGCAGGTAGTGACTGTATGCTCACTCCTCAGTGATGAGACGTGCCTGTACAAAGGGCCAACACGGAAGGAAGGAGTCAGACGGCTCCTTCCCAATGGGATTGACTCATCCTTCCCCAAACTGTAGTGATCGTGTGTAAAGGCAACCTGAGAATCAAATAGAAGGGTAACAAATGGGAGAAGAAAGTAGTGGAAAGGAATAGGAGACAGTGGATGGAAGAAGTAGATGTGCCCAGAACTCTCAGAGTTGCTAGATGTCTTCTAGACGCTTCCTTGGTACTATAAGGACAGGCTTTTTTGAGTGGAGTAACAAGACAAGACAATGAAAAGCATTTTCATTGGCCATAGAGTGTAAGAAAAAGAAAACAAATCGTATGCTTAGTCTAGCATATAATTTGTCTATAGTTAGCTTCTGGTTGCGGAGGTTTGTTCCTTGCTTTGTAGAGGTTTGATCCTTGTAGCTCTTTGTATACAGAGCTGGGAAGCAAGCTTGGTGAACAGTTGTCTTGCAGGCAACTATTGGCTCACACAATGTGCAGCTCAGTAATTACAAAAAAGAGCCGTGTTTGTTTTTCCTAGTTCTAGTTCCTCACTCTCCCAGAGTATGCTGACTCTTAAAGTGTATTTTATTGTCTTTAGCTTTTAATGTTGAAAGCCAGATCCAACTGAATAGATCCTCTCTCAAATGCTTGGCCTGCTCCTCCCTTTGTTCAGCTGCTTCAGTGGCTGTTCCTCAAAGTAAGTCGTGTACCTGGTGGCAGTTAAAACAGAAGCAAAAAGCCAGACTCATGTGAATCTCTACATAAAGCACAAAAAGATAATTATTACTACTTTTATGAAAGATGGTAACAGTTCCCGGGAATATTTGTAAGGTCACCTGGATGTTTTCATAGTTTGTTAGTAAGAAAGAAAGTAGTTATTCCAATCTTTTGCTATGCTGAATGACATATAGTGTTACTGTATGCGATGTCATATAGCAGGATTGCAAGTCCATAAATGTGTAAAAAAAAAAAAAGAAGTATTACCAGATGAAGTGAGAGTTTTAAGTGCACTTTTTCAGTTAGATTGGTATTCACACTCCATTAAGTCCTTCAGAAAAGTCTTACACATCTGTGAGTTGTGGCTTGTCCCTGCAGAGGCTCTTTCCCAGTCTCCCACATCTCTTCAAATGTGGAAGAATTCTGTTCCTTGTTATACTTATGTGAGTTTGACCATTATGAGTGGTAGATGCATCACCCCATAGTTCCAAGAATCAACCTTTGGCACATTTTAAAGGTTTATGTTGTAGTTTCTGCTGTACTGAGACTTATTTAAGTGATACAATGTATACTCAAGGATGTGGACATTATGTATCGGAATTCTCTTTGGGAGCTCTAGTGAAAATCATCTCTTTAGGGCAGCTTGCTTGAGAACTCCTTTTATTGATATTTCAATTTCAAGATGATTTGTCAAGTTTTATTCTCTTTAAAAAAAAATAAAATCATAGAATGGCCTAGGCTGGAAGGGACCTTATAGATCATCTAGTCCAACCTGCCTGTCATGGGCAGGGACGCCACCTCTCGACTAGACCAGGCAGCACATGGGTACCGAGCGGGAATCAAACCCGCGACCTGAATGTTGGTCGTTTTCAGCACTGCGCTCAAACCACTGAGCTAACCGGCCCCCTTATGGAAAGATCTTACATTTAGAATGCAAAGAGTTAGTTTATTATTCAAATGTTATCTTCTGATACTGCTATAACCATTTGAGCACCTTTTTTCTACCATAAATAAATAGCTTTAGTATTTATTCTCAGTAATATCCTCCTCAAAATCAACTTTTTCTTTGCTTTTTATGTTATTACAATTAACTTTCTGTATTTATACTGTATTTTTAATTCAGTTCTACTTAGACAGGATTTTGACTTTTGAAACATATCTTTAATAACATCTTTAATCTTCTGAATAATCATGCCTGACATATTTGATCCATTGGATTCATCTTGCTGCATAGTACCATCTTCATGGTGTCTGTAATGATTTTATCCTTTTATCTGCTTCTTTTAATTTGTCTTTGGTGGACCACTTCTCTTTTTGTACTTTACCTTCTAAAGCAAAATATTACTATAATTTTTTACTTTTTGCTTTTCTCTGGGATATTAAATCTAAATACATTATAGTCAGTCTCATGTGTCTTCTGTCAGGAGTCTGGACTCTTTGAACTTAAGAAAAAAAAAAAAATGTCACAAACTCCACAAAAACCTGCCCAGCTGTAGGATTCTGACTCAAAAACCTCAGTATGTGTTATATCTAAATGTTTATTCTCTGCATCATTTCTTGTTGTGTAAATGAGAGCCTGCTGAAATCTCTCCTTAAAACTTAATAATGCCTTACTGTCTTCCTCTCTAATTTCATTGTACATTTCTATCCCTTTAAAAAAACCAACACACAAACCCAAAAACCAGACCAAAAAGCACAAACATGATGGTGATATTGGTGATTCTGTATTCTCCTCAGGCAACTGTACTGTTATTCTGCAGTCCTTAATATTAGAAGCACCTTTTTAATACCCAACTTGTATTTCTTCTGCAGTTTAAACTATCTTGTTTACCTCTTATTCTTCACATATTCTATTTGCCAAAAGTTTTTGCAGTGTACCCTAATTTTGCCTTCCTTCCATCCAGTTCTTTTTTCTTGTTCTCTAGTCATTCTTCTTGCCTTTTTTCCAGTTTCTCTTCTGTTTACGTATTTCTTGAAGTGTAATGCCATCTGAAGTCTTGCATGTTGAAAAATGGAAGTATGTCCATGCAAGGCAGCTTATACTTGTATACATCTTGTGTATATGTTCCAGTACAAAGCTTGACTTTTTCCACAACACTTAGGTTAACTTGATTTGCGAACCATTCTGCTTCTCCAGGATCAGAGCATTCTACCTGGAGAAAACATCATCTCTAGAGAGGACTACTTCTAAAAACAGTAGCTTAACAGCAGTGTAGTATTTACAGGCAACTACTGAATTTTATATCAAACTAAACCAACAAAATTTTCTGGTGCTGTGTGCAATTGTGAATTGCTTATTGCTGGAATAAATAGATAACTTTGAAAGACCTCGTGGGATGACAGTTATTGTGAAGCTGAAAAACTGATTTTTGAGGCAGAACTAGAGCACCTTTAAAGCTGGGAAAGAAACATGTGCTTTTTGATCCAGATGATCATTAAACATGGGAAAAAAACATTGTTAGCTATATCAAACATAATACTTGTCCTTAAAAGCAATCCAGAAGAATGTCCAAAGCATGTCCAAAAATCAGAAGTTAATCAGCATTTATGGACAGATTTGATCGTTTTTCTTCTCTCAGTCTATAAAAGACTTTTTCCAAGAAAATTGGGATTTACGTGTTTGATTTTCCTGTACTGTATTTTTACTTGATACTTGGGCAAGTGTTTTAAGTTTGGTAGCACCCTATGTGGGGTGTAATATTTCAAGTGAGACAGTTAACCCTCTTGAGGATCGAAACTTAATAAAGAGTTTGATTATCAGATGCATTAAAAGAAAGGAAAAACATTTGGGTGGGCGCAGAGGCAGTTCTGTTTTATTGAGTTTGCAACTCCAACTCGTTCTATGGTTCAGATCCAGAAGATAACTCTTCTGCTGCCTGCATGTTAGTGTGTTGGCAGGCAGAAATGATAATAGAAAGTGCAGCTGTTGTTAGGATCTAATGTTTGGAGCCTTTCTTCGAAGACATGTAAAGTCTTTTTTTTCTGACAT
This sequence comes from Apaloderma vittatum, assembly GCF_000703405.1. Classification (NCBI taxonomy): domain Eukaryota; kingdom Metazoa; phylum Chordata; class Aves; order Trogoniformes; family Trogonidae; genus Apaloderma; species Apaloderma vittatum. Next base: position 1,864 of record NW_009702907.1, on the reverse strand, counting down.
GTAGAACACCTTATCTGTTTATTCTGGGAAAGTAATAGACTGATTAACAATAGCATGCTTTTTGAAATGTCTGTATTACAAAATCTTGTGATGGATGTTTTAAAAAGGAATTACATTCTTGTAAGTTGACATAAGAATCTGATGTTTACTATTCTATGCAGTTGCTGCAGCATTGCTGTTGTAATGTCTATTGGTTTTAGTGATGTATTTTTTTGGAAAAGTCATGTGCATAATGAGGAAAAAATTTAGAGACCGGGAATGGAAAAGTTGCAGACGTTTCCTTCGGAAAATTTCTATCCCTTTTCTTGTCTCACTAGCACAAAGATGTGGGGTAGGAGGGAACTGATTCATGTTAATTTTGAATCTTTTGGAGACCTCATACGGGCAGCATGCCCTTTCAATTTTCAGTGAATAATCTAAGTACCTCATTCTGAGGGGTGCTGTTTTTGCAAAATCCTCAGTCAAGCTCGTGTTCCCATTCGTTCAAGTCCTGTCACTTGCTGCCCCTTCTCTGTGTGGATTTGACCAGTCCTCTTGGGACTTGGCCACATGGGTTTGGGACAAGGTGGGTTTTATTCCTCTAAAAAGGTCTGTTTCACAGAATCACAGAATGTTTGGCCTTGGGAAGGACCTCTGGAGATCATCTCCAACCCTCCTGCCAGAGCAGGTTCACCCAGAGCAGGTTGCACAGGATGGCATCCAGTTGGTTCCATCTCCACAGATGGAGACCCCAGCCTGTGCCAGTGCTCTGCCACCCTCAAAGTAAAGAAGTTCCTTCTCATGTTTAGATGGAATTGCCTGTGCCTCATCATCTTCAGAGCCCTTGGCTGTTTCCTCTCCAGCAGTTCCCTGTCCTTGAACTGGGGAGCCCAGAACCGGACACAGCACTCCAGCTGAGGCCTCACCAGGGCAGAGCAGAGGGGCAGGATGACCTCCCTCGACCCACTGGCCACACTCTTCTTGATGCACCCCAGGGTGCCATTGGCCTTCTTGGCCACGAGGGCACATTGCTGGCTCACGGCCAGCCTGTTGTCCCGCAGGACTCCCAGGTCTTTTCTCACAGAGCTGCTTTTCAACAGGCCAGCCCCCAGCCTGTTCACACTGATTCACAACGCTCTGGATTTTTGAGCTTTCGCTGCAACATCTGTGATCATGCCTTCATTCCAAACTTAAGAGTTATCAAAGTTTTTAAAGAACTAGAAAGCATAACAAATGCCTTATCATATATTCTGTTGGTGTTAATTTTATCATTGCTTTCCATATCTGCTGTGTATAAATTAAAAAAAAAGTCTGTTTCTTTTCTACCTTTTCATACTACTCTTTCTGTGATTTTCCTCTACATGATTACCTTGTGTTGTCTAATATATTGATCCTGTGAGTGTATTTGTCTTTTGCACCATTTCAAGCAAAATTATGTGCTTATTTTAACTAAATGTTGTAGGTGGTTGAGTTTCTTCTTGTCAAAAGGAAATTTTCTTTGTTCCCTCAGTCTAATTTTTAAAACTTTGCTTTTTCTGTGACTTTCCCTCAGCTCCCTCAACTGTCTGTCACACTACCGAGCCTTGCTAAGTGATAGATTGTAAACTACCTACTTTGTTTGGGTTTTTTTTTGACATGCAGAAAGGTATGACCCATACCCTAGCAACCTTGCATCGGTTACTTCTTCGTTATTATATCCAGAATACTTCATTTTCATTTATATCTCATTTAAAAGTGTGATATACATCCTGATGCTTTTTGCTCATGTTATGTTCTCCACTCTGGTATCCTTTGTCTTAGCTCCTTTAATGCTGACTTTTTTTTTTTGTTGTGATGTTTTCAAATTAGTATTGCTTTGTCGTGGTTTGACCCTGGCTGGCAGCCA
>NW_009702906.1:0-17825 GCF_000703405.1 Apaloderma vittatum | reverse complement strand
ATCAACACCTCCAAATCCTTCTCTTCAGGACAACTCTCAACCCACCCTGTGCCCGGTTTGTATTTGTGCCTAGGATTGGCCCAACCCAGGTGAAGGACCTTGCCTTTTGACTTGTTGAATATCATGCAGTTTGCACTGGCCCATTTCTCATGGGAACTTACATTAAAAGATGTTATTTAAATATTGAGTTTGACTGATAAAGCAGATGGAGCGACTGTGCAGATAGTACGGGATTCAGTCAAATTGTTCCCCCCCACCTCAAGCTGTTCTGTGGATAAAGGTTCCATTTGCAATCTTTGGGGCAGAACTCTGTCTTATTTGACTCTTTTATGCTTAAAAGCAAAGTAGAAACAAATCTTGCAAACATCAGCATATAATCACCTGGAATGATTATTTTTAGCTCAGTTTTTGATCCTCTATTGTTTTGGTCTGTGTCACCTACCAGTCTCTCACGCACTGTCTGGCCAATGATTTGGAGCACAATATGTACCAAGTATTTGGGAAGGGATTGTGAAGGAGATATTTTAGCTCTTCAAATGCGAATAGTACTGTCCTAACAGCCTGCAGAGATTAAGCCCTGGCCCATCTGATTTATTATTACACAAGCAGCCTCTGAGGTTGTAAATTTGTCCTTTCACACTTGCATTTAACTCATGGTTTCCATCTCTTCCCTTTATATTCTCTTCTGCACCCAGTTAGCTTTCTTTGTCGTCATAATGAACCAAGAAAGTGATTATTCTTACCTGTAGACAACAATCACCCTAATTCCTGTGCCCATGCAACACACAACGAAATCAGGTACTGTGCTAGCCCCTGGCAGATACCGGCTCCTTAAAGGATAAGGGAAACTCAGGAAGAACTGGCTGATGTTGTTGGACAAATCAGCTCTTGAATCTCTTTGCAGATGGAATATTCTCTGCAGCTAATTGACCATCACGTGAAAAAGCCACTGCTGTGCTTCATTTTCATACCATTAACAAATAGGTGGCACAGCTGGGAACTCTCATAATCTCTCTGCTCCTGATGTTTCTTTTCACTTTATTCCCGCTATATAAAATCTTTTTGTGTTTTTTTTTCCCCAGTGCTAGTTTTACCACCTTACAGAAGACACAGGTGGGATTTGTTGATTGCCCTGCAGATCAAAGAGTCCAGAAAAATCCCAGGGGAGGGTCAAGATAAAGATTTCAGTTGGTATTTAATTAGCATTCATAAACAAGATTTGAAAGCAAATATTAGTACAAGCTTACTAAGAAAGGGAAGTGTTTGTGTAATGTCACATCCACTCATTTTCACCTTGAGATATTTTAGGGGTTGATGACCTGGAAAAGTGAACAAGCAGTGAGTACTGTACAGACTGTGGGCAGTAGGAAAAACTGTTTGTCTTAATTCAGTGCTATGACAACTTTGTGATAGAGACATCAGGCCCTGGTGTCCTTGGAGTGTAGGTGGGTGAGTGAGTCACTTATTGCTATCCTGACATGCCATAAGTAGGTGGCTGTACTCTGTTGTCAAAGTATGGTCCTTCCATTTTTATTCAGTGAGAGATATCACCATTTTAAAATGCCTTATTTTTTTGGCTCACACTTGAATATGCAGTGTCATTTTTCATACTGAGCAGTGAACCTCTTAAAAACAATACACTTTAGACCTGTCTACTGCCATTTACCAGTCCCGTAGTCTCAAACGACTTTGTCTGCTTCAGCACAGCACGAGGTGTCCGAATGCGGATGGTATGGCTGCAAGCAAAACTGCAGCCAAATGCCACCTTGGAAAAGTGCTGTGCTACAAATGTCTTTCATCATTGGTCATGCTACCTATGACAGAAGCCATACATAGGAAAAGGCGTAGGAAAAATGTGTAAGCAGCGTGATGGGTAACACATTTATCTTACTCCAGGCATCCTTTCCTCATAATATTGAAGAGAAACTTTGGAGTTTAAGGTTGCCTCCGGTGAACTGCTGCAGAACCTGTAGTCTTCTGTTAAGGAGCAAATGCTTACTAAAAACCCTGTGGCTGAGGGAGACATTACAGAGCTATTCCAGAAGACTTCTTTAACTGAAGGTCTTCCATTACCATTAATCGAAATGAAACATTCATCCACATTAACATATTTTTGCTACATACCCAAATCCCTGATTCTGAGACAAATTGGACAAAGCTCCTGAAACTTTAGGAGAAAGTCCTAGAAATTTCTGAATCGTTAACATCCACACCAGCCAGCCACAAAATGACAATTTGAATGACCTGTAGTCAAGTTGAAAGATACTTGTTCAAAACTATCATTCCGGTTTTTGAGAGTCCTCACTCTCCTCTGCTCTTAGGAAACTGGGTGCAGACCCTGAAAGCAACACCAGCTCTGCAGCCCTAGCAAGTTTCATATTCAGTAACTGGTTATCTGGCTTTGAGTGAATTCTTTTTTCTCCTTTTGGAGAAGGAAGAGCTTGTACTAAATTTATTTTTTCCTCCCTATTATGTCCAATAATAGAGAGAGCCTGCATATGCCCAGGCACAGACCTGTTTTTGTACTTTAGCCAGGCCAGTCTAAGAGCTGCTTGGCCTTGATCGGAAAAGGAAGGGCCGTTCCCTCTTCCCTAGATATCCAGTTCCACTGCATTGGTATCCTGGCCCCCAAGGGCTGCAGGCATGGACGCTAGCTCTGAACATGCTTGACTTGCCACAAGCAGTGTTTTTTTCTCTCTTCCATTTCTTCCTCCCACCTCCTCTGTTTTGCCATCTACCACAACCACTTCACTCACCAGTCCAACCCAGGCCATGAGGCAGTTTGCTTCTCCCTGAAGGCCACAAAGATCTAGCCTCATTTTCTCTCTCATGGTCCCTGTTTCTCTTGAACTCAGTCAGTTCACTTTGTTCCCACTCCCCTGAAGAAACACACCACAACAGCTTGTACCTATACATTTATTCTCCCTAAAGCAGCTAGTTCAGCTGACAGCCTTAAAACCCACAGTTAAATGGTTCTATCCTTACGAGATATGGGCAAATTTGAGTTTGATACAAGTAGTCAGAACACCGTTAATGCTAATAGATTTATACCAGGGACAAAATTATTCTAAACTGAATGTTTTCCATTTAAAATAACTATCCAGAATAGAAGGTGTGCACTCTGTCCAGCCACACAGTTCATTCATCCTCATTGCCTGTGTCTGTTGTTGCAGGCTGTTCTTTACAAAGATGTCAGTTTTAAAAATTATTTCCATTTCTACTAATATGCCATTGTTTGCAAGTTTGGAAAATTCAGCATGCTTTTGGTAGATTTCTGAGGATTAGCTCTTGCATACTCGATCTTTGTTTTAGGACAAGAGAGACTGCTTATGCATATTTGTTAAGTTACAGTTGTATTTACTGCTAGAAATAAATCGCTACAAATACACATTATTTTGAAAAACAATAATGTAGATAATAAATAGTGAATATTTAAAGTTTCACTACACTTTTTTTGTCAAAGGCTAGGAGTGAACATAAATGGTGTTTGGAATAGAATTAGAAAGTGCCATTAGACTAGGAAGTGAAAGTGCAGCTTCCTTATCTTTCTAGCATCTCATAGCAAAAACCGCCTCATTTTCTGAGATTTCTTTTCCAGCATTTCCTGCACTTGAAAAAATACGGGTGACTTAAAAACCAGTTTAGTGATCAGGTAGCTATATGCAAGTAGAATTTAAAAAAAAAAATAAATCCTTGCTCAATTTATAGGCTGCCTCACTTTCAAGAACAAGCTCTGCAAGCTACCTGCCTGTCTCAAGGACAGCACGATATAACATGGCCTTCACCATGAAAGGGAATCTTCTGGGTCATGGTTGAATAATTCCAGTTCAAGGAAGTTTCCAATGAGTCTGCTTTTAACCTGTGCCTGCTCTGCAGGTCAAATGAGGACTCTGCTTTTCAGTCTCTGAACCTAACCCCACCTGCACACCCCAGCGCACGTGGTTTTGTAGAACAATTTATTAGAGTTTTGTTCCTTGTTTTCACTATTGATCACCTGGAGGATATATGTCCTTGCTCCGTCACTAGTGACAGGGTCTACCCAGGGCTGAGTGGCCTCCCTGCTCGTTGTAGTTCTTCACTTCATCTGGTTTCCTGATAAGCTCCTTAGGTATTGGCTGGCATGGGGACAACCTCTCGCCATGGGTGAGTGTAACAGCACATTGTACAAAGAGTCCTTGATCTTCTTTGGTGCCTCTAGTTTGTACTTCAGTACCACACTACACCAGCCTGAGAGATTAATCTAAAAACATAGTTACTGCTAGAGCAGGTAGAGGTGCATGCTCATACATGGCAGTCATCGGTGACGTTTGTGCTGTCCTTCATCCTCGAGCTTCCTGTCCCTGCTCCTTTGCTGTAGGTCACCTGCTCCAAAGCAGAGATGACTGAGCAGTGTATGTGAGCTTCAGTGTGAAGCCTGGTCATGTAACTCAGCCCCCCTAACCAGCAGCTGCCTTTGTCTTGAGACATCAGGGGGAGCCCTTGGTGTTTTATTCTACTAACCAGCCTCAGCAGAGGAGTGGTAACAAGCACTGGGTACAGTGTGGGGTGGGAGTACCCCAGGTAGCTACATCTGGCTGCTACAAGTGCTGGTACCTAAGCCCTGTGAAGTAGCTTTCAGCTGTGTTTGTATCGCATTTAGTCTGGAAGCAACATGTGGAGTAGCAGAGCTTCAGAGCTTCAGGCAGCTACAACAGCAGATCAGCTTCTGGTGCACACAAACTGGTAGTTTGTCACCTGTAAACATAAGGAGAAAACAGACAAGGAGAGCACAGAAACTGTCCCAGCACGCAGCAGAAGTCCAGAGACAATCACAACTCATGCAGTGGTCCTGAAAAACCACCACAAATACTTCAGGCAAGAAGAGTTTGCTTTTTTTCTGTTTCACGCCTCTTGCATGCACATGGGCTGCTAGCCTCAAAGTAACACTGGTAATAGTGCTATGGATGTGGTGATTTAATGAACAACAATGAAATCAGAGAAGTGTATAGTCATGGTGGTCCAAATAGAGAGTGAAAAAAACATTAATGAAGCTACTGTTGTAGAGAAATGCCACCAGGAGGCATGTACTTATGAATCTAATTCACTGACAAGAATGGACAAAGCTAATGATTCCTCCAGTACATCAACCAGGATCTGCTTTGTTAATGCAGGAATATAGCCATTTTTGTGCAAGGTGTTGGCTGCAATATGAAGGCATACAAAGGAGAATGAAACATTTAAAATTCCAGACTGTGTATGCAAGAGGCAGTGTAGCATGAATGGCCCCATTTGGAACAGATTCCCATGATGAGGTTTGGGAGGAAAATCTGCCAGATAGCTAATAACTACTTATAACCTTATGTTGATTTGAATTCCTTTAGATTGGTATAAACAGTAGAGTATTGACCACATTGGTCTTAGAATAGATCTGACAGGACATTATTAGGATTCTCCCTTCCTTCAAATATTTAATGTCCACATCTGAAACACTAGAAAGAAAAGGGACCATTCAAGGAGTGAACCATTGTACCTAGGAAGCCCTCAAACTCTCGTATGCTTTCAGGGCCTGGCTTGGGCAGAGAAATGAGCGTTTGTCTTTTCTTCTGCCCGTGTCTGTAATTCCTCCTACCCAAGGTACGGCGGCTGTGCTGCAGCACACATCTGCTTCTGTCGGACACCTCTACCAAAGTCAGTGGATGCTGACACGAGCTATTTTGTTATCATTAAAGTCCATATAGCTTTGCCAGCTTGGCAATAGTCTGCGATTTAGAACGATAAGTAGGCCGGAGTGCCTTGATATTTACAGCCTCAGCACTGTAGCTATTTTCCTTTAATTACAAAATCGCTGTGGCTACATTAAATGCCAGATGCTTCTTGTTACCTTCCAGTTCCAGTTCACTTCAGCTAATGCCTTGACTAGCACATCTTGACTGAAACACCTTTTTCCTTGTGCCCTCTCTTTTTCCAGCTTAAGTATTTCCTTACAGTGGTGGTCTGCTCATAATCCAGACTGATACAAAATGAATAAACCAGAGTGGAGGCACAGTGGGATTTGATATAATGGAACACAAGTTACATCCAAGGGGCCTTCCAAACAGAAAAAGTCAACTTCCCTTCTCCTGGTGGCCATCATCTGCTGGGAGGTAGGTGCTTGCTTCAGTTCATTCAGTCCTATGAAACTGAGCTCTATTTTTGTGAATTTTAGAGTGTGGTGATAATGAGTATGATGTTGGAGTACAAAGGGGGAAAGCAGGAGGGGAAGCCAGCTGCTGTGTTCTTCTTGCCCTTCTGTACTCCTTGGCTCATGGATATTACGGCTTATAAACATAGACTACAGGGATGGTTTCTGAAAACCAACAACTACCCCCAAAGCAACCGAACAAAAAAAAATCCCACAGCAGAAATTAACTTCTCAAAGTCAGCAGAAGCTAACGACTCTGTGCCAAACTCATACACCCCACAGTGAGCAGGCATGGCTTCAGGGAGAAGGACCTGTGGTGAGAGTTTCTGTCTCGCAGATATTTCCCTGGCTTACAGTTCATAACTATCTGCTGTTGTGATTGAAGCTAGGGGAAAAAAAAGTATCTTTTCTGTCTGGTTTTTACATTATGGGAATCTCAGTGGCAACCCAGAACTAACCTCATGGGCCCCTGGGGAAGCCAGGCTGGCAAGGTCAGAGGATGATGAGCATCCATGTTTGCTATAATTGTGATTTATTTTCCATGTAAAATTCACTCATCTCAACAAAGATGCATGGACTATTGTTAAGCATACATAAACTGTGTCATACTCATCAGTAAAATGGTTTTGGGGGCATGTTAGGGATGTAGCATCTCTGGAACTAGCTCAGTATTTAATTCTTGCTAATGTACACTATGAGATTGTGTCTAATTCAATTTGCAAAAACATAAAGTGCCCTTTAAGGGGAACTCATGTATGGTTAGATGAATGTGTAACCCAGCTGCCTCTGTAATTCATTTCAATGTCATTAATTAGATTTGCTAAATTGTTATTTACAGATTCTAGTTACATATAAACCAGAATAAACCTCAGAGAAGAAACCACAGTAAGTGCTTTTAGGAGTTTGGTTTTTAATGTGTAGTAGCTCTGAAGACTACTTCTGTCTCTTCATATCTTCTCTTCAGTCTTGTAACTTCATTAATACCATTACACAGAAATATCACAGCACTGACAAATAAAAAAACCCAACAATCCAAAACCAAGAATACTCAGAGAAAATTACTGAGACTGGTTTTGTTCACTTAGGTATCACTGTAGCCCAACGAGTGTCATAGTCAATAATAATGAGATCAAGGGAATTTAGGTCCCAGTGTATCACAAGTAAAACAGAAAGTAGTGTACAGGTGTCATAGCTTGGGCTTCTGACAGTCTATTTTTAATTGTTTCATGTAACGATGCATGTGTGATCATCTCAGTTCGTGCAAGATCAAGCAGACAGCAGAATCCAGCCCAAACTTTTATATAGTCAGTCAGTCAATTTGCTATATAGTACAAGGGTGCGATTTTTACATTCTCAAACTGCAGAGCTAACTTCGATTTTGAAAACATTGTCTGGTATTTTTCTTTCTGTGTTTAATTGCCCTGGAGGTAATGTAGCTTCAGCTCTTCCAGCCTGACTGGGTCCCATTCAGCTGGATTAATCTGACTGTTATTAATGAACTTGAACTTCGAAAGCAGTTTGGTCACAAAATGATCTCGGGCAGCAGCAAACTCACCCTTATGTACAGCAAACAAATCAAACAAGCAGAGAAAAAATGCTGAGGGTGCACTTGGGTTAGTTATAAACACTGATGCATTGAAATTACAGAAATGCTTCTTGGAGATTCTGGGGCAATTTCTCCTCTTACATTCAGTGGTGTCTACTATCTCTGAAACAGTGGTATTAAAATGTATTTTTAGAGCTAAACAGTTGGAAATAACACCCACACAGGGCACGTTGCAGGGAGTTTTTACTTTGGAATAGTTCTAGCTTTGTTCCATGATCTGAATGCCTGTTAGAGGCCCTAGTAGTACAACAAGAAAAGTGTGGTTGGTGATGACAGCCAGATTAGCTCCAGAAGTACACTTTGGACTGAAATGCTAATGCAGGTGCACCCCTGATGCCCAGTGAGCAAGGTGCTGACCAGAAATTAAATCTCGACATGGGAAGCTCAGCTGTGGAGCTGGAGTTTCCCAGGAGTTAAGACCAGGACAGATGTGTTGGTTTGAAGTCAAGATGTAAGTAACAGGCACGAAAAGCAGCCAAAGAATGTGCAAGAGAACAGAAGATGGTAGCAAAACAAGTCTTAGCTGAAAAGGGATAGGTTACTCAGAAATAATTAAAAATGTATGGGGAAAAGCTATATGAAAAAAGGAAATATTTTTTCCTGAATATTTACTATTATTTTTTCTTTAAAAAGAGTGCAATTTTAGAAAAATCATGCAAAAGAAATTAAATAGCAATCCTTTATCTACCCTTAATAAACATTAGCACTTTTTATATACGTAGGATATCTGAGAGATGAATTTGTGAACATAGATCATGTTGTACATTTTTCATCTGCTTTGCCCCGCATTAAGCAGTAAGCACTGGAGAAAGAAAGCCTTATCTGGTTTGCTACCCGCCTAACCATTATCAGCTGGCATCAGGTAAAGAAATGAGCCTGAAAGAGTGAAGGATAGGTACAGATGCTGGAATCCAGTGAGGTCAAAGGAGTCACACTGGTGAAAGGAAAGAGAAATTTTCTTAATGCTTGTTTTCAAATGGGCAGCTCAAGCAGCAGAACAGGCAGCGAACTTGCTTCTCCTAAGGATTGGTGTCTCATGGCTGGATTCTCAGGTGTCTAATAAAGTAGAAGTGGTGATGTAAGTTTATTTTTTTGTCTCAGGAGGGTTATTCATAATGTCTCTCTTTTGCATCTCAACATGCAACTTCTGCTGACAGATGGATTGAGCTAATGCCAGGGCCCTCCTCTTGATGGGTGTGTTTTAAATGATCTCTCCCTTTGCTTGGTAGCCTATTCCCATAAAACTGGTTAGGTCTTAGTATTGCTGTATTTTTTGATCTCTGTATCAACTTTTATTGACTTTAACAAAGTGGTTCAAACAAGGTCATACACAGGGCCAAACATCCTTTAGAAAAAGGGCTGAAATGAAAAAGAATGGCAACAGGCTGTGCAAGAACATTATATCTAGATTCTTGGCATTTTTCTCTTCTATCTTAGTTCAGGTTGAATGAAAAATTAAGAGTACTGCCTAAAAAAAGTGCAGCTGCTTCATGTCATCAAATTTGAGTGCTTTTAATTAAGTTGTTTCTTCTGAAGTTTGATAAAGAAGCTGAGTTAAACTGCCTCCCCCTCTGGGATCCTCATAGAAATCTGAAGGTGCATTTGTAAGGATATATTTTGAACAAAAGAAGAAAGATGCTACCATCATGGTACTGGGAACTGCAGAAAAAAATACCTGCTTGACTGAGCTGCCCTTTTCAACCAGAGTCATGTGAGACAAACACACTGAATCAAAGCCTGAGCTCCAGATGCCATGTACAGTTGGAGATGGATTCCTGCCAACGAGTTTCCAAAGCAAACAAGGAAGAGCAAATTTGTGTAGCATGAAGCACAGCCACACATCGAGGCAGCGAACAGGGTGGTTCCCTTCAGCATGGAGAGAAATGTCAAGTGCTTTAATGCAATGCTGCTTTAGCCAGGACAAGAGCTCAAAGAAAGAATATAATTTTCAACTCTGATCTTAAGCTCTCTGAGTTTAACCAATTTACTAGTCTGATAACATTTTGTCTGCGCTTGTGCCTTCATTTAAGGCCTGTTTGTATGACTTAGAGCAGTTTCAGATTCTGATAACCAAGTTAGCACTGAAGTAGATCGGAAGCAAACTCTAGATCAAACTAGCTGAGGCCAGACTCAAATGCATTTGGCAATAAATTGTGAGTGGCAAGATCCACAGGTCCATGCAGTTGGTCATACTTGGTGATTAAAGAAGATAACTTTTAGTGTTTGGGTAAGTGTATGGAGATTGTATGTAGAAAACTCTGGAAATAGGGTGAGTGGAAATATCCATTGGTGAAAGATGCTTTCCATGGCTAGTATAGTGAAAGAAAAACACTGTTGAAAATAAACACCATCTAAGAGAAAATTTCCTGTCACTTGGCCTTCTTGCCCGTGTGCTCACCAACTTCAGGAGCTGTCTTTTATGAACACTAAAAACAATTCCTGCTTTGTAACTTCTTCGGTGATAGGAGAGCCAACTGCGCTCTTGCTCTGGCTGCCACAGAAGCGCCTGGCTCTGGTTCACAGCTTGGAACCTGCAGTCTGTGTTGTTTGGGGATTTACTGCTGAAGGATCTGGTTACAAAGAAAAATAAATGAATATACCAGCTCTACAGCAGTCGGTCTAGGAAATTTCTAAATGGGATTGTATCTTCAGAGGAATGACTGGAGGATTGCAGATTGAAAACGATGGTTTCAGTTTGTTACAGCAGAGGTCTGGGTAGCAGGAAAATTTGGTATGGGATAACAGTTTGAGACTGTGATTCATTCAGAGACATAGCTTTGTTCTGTACCCTCCTCTGCCTGGTTATCCACTGAGCTAAAAAAAACCACCAAACACACAAACTTAATGAGAAACAAATGTTGAAACTGAGTTTGTCTGCAGTGGGAAGCCAAACTGTAGAAAATACTTTTTTACTGCTTCAGTCACATTTTTTTAATGATAAATAAATGATTCTGAGTTCTCTGCTTGTCCAGAATTTCAAGAACATCATCACAGAACTGAGATGTGTCCCACATGCAGACCTGAGTGGGCAAACATACATCTGAAGGCAGCAGCATAGTCTCTGGGATTAGAGCAAGATCCCTCCAGTGGCAGACATGAGCATCTTTGAACATGTGATGGAAAAGATGTATATTAGTTATCACACACAGCAGCACTGCTCCTGCACGCTGGGTACGTATTGCTCTCTGATAATTATTTACTGTGACTGCATGGGAAAAGGGGGAATTCAGAAAAGTGCCAGAGTGGTGTTCTCTGTTTCTCTGTGTTGGATACTTGTGCTCCCGGCAGAAGCAGACAGGATGAGTCCTGAGGGTTGAAACAACTACCACATGAAATGAGGTTTATCTTAAAGCTAGGCAAGAAGGGGCATCTTCTCTGGGGTTTTGGCAGGTCTCTTTAATTCCCAGTCACTGGGCAAAATAGCCAATGCCATTTTGCAGGGGCCTGGAGGGAGATTACTGAGCTGCCCAGCACGCCTCTGGAGAAAAGAGTTAAAGCATTTAAATTGTGCTGAACCCCAGTTTTCAGTTCCTAATCTTTTCCTTACCTCAGAAAGTACCAAAACAGCAAAGCCACTCCAAATTAGTGTGGTTTTGGCTAGACTTGCCATACAGTTTCTAATGATGCACATGGTAAGAAAAATGTCCACCAATTCTTCTCCGTGCACACACAAATCTATACGTATTCCCAGTACTTACATATCTATGTCTTCAGCACTGATCAGGAAAACAATTCTTTCTGAAATCAAAAATTAGTGTATCAATTTGCCATTCTGCCTGTTCTTTACTTTGTTAAAAATCAAAGAATAACATACCATTATCTTTAAACGACAGATGTCGCTCATGTTTCTATTCCTAATGCTGAATACTACATAAAGTTTTAACTTGTCCATATTTGTGGCACCTGATTGCCACAGTGTCTGTATGGCTTATTTCTATAGCTCTGTCTGCTTAGAGATTGCTTTATTATGGTGTTGAATTTTAGAGTGGATTCTGTTACAACTCAAGATGAACCCACTTTAAACTAGGTGTATATATATAAACAATATATTATGTGTGTGTATGTGTGCGTGCATGTATGTATTTAAAACAGAACCATCAGTTTCCAAGAGGGGAAATACAACTTGAGTTCTGCAAGTGTGGATTCAGCGTATTTCTTCCAACACAATTGTCTGAAGATGCAGAGACCTGTTATAGTAGAAAAGCAGCCACATAACATTTTAGGAGCCTAGTAGGTTAAAGTATATTTCTGATTAATTTGTCACTTAAGCAGCCCTGACTGTTCACTGTGAATTGGGGATTTCATAGCAGCTCCCAGCTGAAATGAGTAGTGTTTGCTTGGCTGAGCATCTTAGTCAGCTCTGACAATTTTAAATGTGGGTATATTCATGATGGCCTTTTGGGATCTCGAAGGAACAAACCCAACTGTCCTTGCAAGGCATCCCTGCTCAGGGGAAGGCAGACAGGTGACGGCACCTGGTGATCAAAGATGCCAAAGTCATCAGTGGTCTCTGCAGATACCACTTTGGGAACTAATTCACAGATAGAGCCTGGAGCAGATTGCAAGTCAGTGCCATCTGTGTAATCTCAGAGATGTAAGCAAAGCTGAAGCCAGCTATATGGGAACATCTAGCTTTTCTAATACATCACAGCCTTAACAACAATATGGAAGTTTGTGCAAGTCTGTCCTTGCCAGATTGTCAACCTCAAGTGACAGCTGTCCAAGCAAAGGCTTGCAGCACTGTCTGACGTGCTGCAAAGAATCCCATACTTCTGCATCCACCCTCGTGAGCCAACAAAAGGGCAGGAGTCCAAACCCCAGATTTCATAAAAAAAATAAAATAAAAAACCCCTGACAGATCCAGAACCTCAGCATCCAGGTGCAGACTAATAGCAAAATCAAAAGAGAGGAGGGAAGTAAAGGGAACTGATGCCATCTTTATCCCCACCTCCTTGTCCAGTTGCTCCAGGTAGCCGTCCTCACTCGGCTATCCTTTGTCATTCAGCATTAGCAGACTGCTTTGGACTCAAGCTTTCCTTACCATCCCTGCTCAGCCCTGCCATGACATTGCCCCTAGGAGGAACTGGTCCTGCTGGATAAGCTGTTTCAGAAGCAGCAGTGAAGCCATTGCCTTGCTCTTCACTGTGTGCTGCCTCAGAGAGACAACACAAAACCTGAACTGAGCAGTATTTTCCTTGAACCAGTGAGACATTTTCTAGAGGGGTCACCAGAAGGATCCCTCTCTCAGAACAAAGCTAGAACATTAACATCTTGGTCTTGTGCAAAGCTGTTCACAGGTACATTTGAAAGAGTTTTGCTACAATACATGATCATCCATGCTTCACTGACAGAAGTTACTGAGTCAGAGAGAGGCTAGCATCTGACCTATGTTGCATGCTGCTTAAACCAAGGACAGAACACTGATCCCTGACTTCAGAATCCAAACCTGTGCTTCACCCACTGAAGACCTTGCTTTCTCCATGAAGCTATGATCCACTCTGGGCACAGCAGAGCTGGTTATACTGACAATATCTGTGGTTTTCAGATTTTTCTTCTCCCTGAAAAAGGTACCAGCACACAGGTTCCACTGTGGCCCACCAAAACCGCTCTGTAGGGTGAGCACTGCAGCTGGTAACTCATGCATTTTGACTCTGTTACCCTCTGTGTTTCTTCAGCATCGTCTTTGGATTCTGAGCGGTGAAGCAGCTGAGAGAAAAAACACTATACAGCCCAGAATCGTATAAAAATATCTGTTCAAGCCTGTAGTGAGAGCATATGGGCTAGGCAGAAATGTGAAGGCATGCCTGACAGCAAGTGCACAAGAAGAGCAGCCAAGACTACCCCAGGTGATGTCTCACTGACGTAGCACAGCACCATGGAGAAACCTTACTTCGTGCTTGCTGTGTTGTGCCTAAGGATCTCTGTGCTGAACTCCACTGCGCATCATAAACATGCACAGAGCTACCAGCTGCCCCTGGAATGACCGCAGCACACATCCACACATCCACATTTACCTGCAGTTAAGTATCATCATTCATCATAGCCAAAGTCTGTGGCTTGTTCTGGGAGTGCAGGCGTAAGTCCAAGAACTGCTGATGCTTGGGTGGTTTGCTTTGTGATAAGGACAAAGGCAGCCCTTGGAACACATCTAGCAGGAAGAAATTCACTCTGCAGTTCACTGGGAAAAAGCATCTCTGCTGATGCAGGAAAGAGAGATGAAGCTCCTTAAGTCTTCGTGATTCCTGGGCAAAGGAACCACCAGTGATAATGCCATAATCAGTGCAGGAAGGCTCTATGCTGCTTAGCAAACTTGGATTATTTTTGCACTCACCCTCACTTTCAAATCATTGGTGTCTCTAGGGCTCTGAGGTCCTCTAATGTTTACAACAGTTTGATTATAAACCACCAAATCTTTTTTTCCTTCAAACTGTAATGAGCTACAACATCTTACAAATAAATAATTTCTCAATAGAAGAGCTTTGATGGAGAAACTTATTTCACGCTCTTATTTTCATCAGCATATGCTTATCAGGACTACTGAATAAACTCCTCAATGTTTTCTGAAGTTGTTCTCTGAGAAAACTTGATGCTGAGGAAATGACACCGTATTTCTGTCTTGTTTACACTGATGACACTGACTTTTCATGGAGGGGCAGCAATTTAATCTGAGGAGAACTTTGCTTTTATGGGACAATAGGTCAGGATGTCACGCAACACTCTTCCTCTGCAGCCCCATGACAACAACTGGATAGGAGGAGGTATCTCTGCCCATCAGCCCTCCAGCCACCCATCCTGAATGGTTAGATGGCAAGTTCAGATCCTTTTCAGCCTTTGAGCAGTTTGGAAGAGAAATTTCAGGCTTTTCATTCTGCTCATACTGGATATAAACAGCTGCACAACAAGCAGTGTTCTTCTGGAGGACAAGCTGCAGAAGCAAATGAGCACCATAGTTAGGATGACCCAAGGCAGCTTTAAATGCGCTGCACCCTGAGTCGTGCTGACTGTGACACTGAGACAAGGGCTTTCCATTCCACTGGGGAAGCTCCTGAGACACTTGCTGGGCACGGGCAGCAGTGGGGTGCTGCCAGAGTTGCTGGCATGTTCAAAGTGCTTCAGCTTGTGCTGAAATGCTGACAGCAATGTCAGCCTTCCCTCCTGGGAGCCTGGCCCAGGCCCTGTTTGTTTAAGCCTGTTTTGGGCTGAACTTTGGAACCCTGATAGGCTGATGATGTTTGTTGAGACAGAGGAGTCCTTGCTGAACATGCTAGTCCACTCCTCAGGCTGTCAGGTATTTGACTGATGGGTTTTGGTAGGGGTGGCTTTGGCAGGAGCACTGCATCTTCTTGTCCAGAAGGCAGAGGAAGCTTGTTCTTCACTAAGCACATGTTTTGGGCCTGAGCTGTGGCTGGGCAGTCCTCCAGTGCATGGTCAGGAAATGTAGAGTTGACAGACTGTTGTTAGGCTTGTGCTCTGGTGAGCAGGGTGCAGATGGCCATCTCTGACAGGTGGCTTCCCCCTGTTGGCAAGGGAATGCTAAAACTATGCAGCCCAGTGGCCACAGCACAAGGGACGGAATAAATTGTTCTGGCAGCTGGAGAAGAGTGGGCAGCGCTTTACAGGAGAAAAGCAAGCACTGCTCTCCAAACACTTGCTCCTTTTCCTCTCCTTTAGCTGCAGGAATACCATCCTGAGCAAGGGAAGTGTGAGCTGGTGAGAAACAAAGGGCAGTTTGCTTTCCCTTTGGCCTTTGCAGCGGCTAATTCACACCCTATACTGAATTTATGGGTGCATGAGAAGACTACAGCAGTATAGTCACATGCCCACTGGCTTCCTTAGCTCTTATAGATTCATAGTATAATTTATATTGGAAAAGACCTCTAAGATCATTAAGTTCAACCATGGACCTAGCAATGCCAGGTTAACCATAAAACCATGTCCCTAAGCACTTCATATACACATCTTTTAAATACCTCCAGAGATGGTGACTCCACCACTTCCCTGGGTAGTCTGTTCCAATGATTCACTACCTTTTCAGTAAAGAATATTTTTTTTGGAATATCCAATCTAGATCCGCCCTAGTATAGCTCAAGGCCATTTCCTCTTGTTTTATTGCTTATTACCTGAGAGAAGAGACTGACCCCCTCCTCTCTACAACCTCCTTTCTGGTAGTTGCAGAGAGTGATAACGTCTCCCCTCAGACTCCTTTTCTCCTGGCTAAATAACCACAGCTCCCTCGGTTGTTCCTCATAAGAATCATGCTCTAGATCCTTCACCAGCTTCATTGCCCTTCTTTGAACATGCTCCAGCATCCCAATGTTTTTTTGGTCATGAGGAGTGCAAAACCAAGCATAAGATTAGAGGTATGGACTCATTAGTGTGAAGTACAGGGGCATGATCACTTCCTTGGTCTTGCTGGATACACTTTTTCTGCTAGGATGCTGTTGGCCTTCTTGGCCACCTGGGCACACTGCTGGCTCATGTTCAGTCATCTGTCCACCAACACCCCCAGATCCTTTTCTGCTGGGCAGCTTTCCCCTCCTTTTCCAAAGCCTGTAGTGTTGCCTGGAGTTGTTGTGACACAAGTGCAGGACCCAGCACTTGGCCTTGTTGAACCTCATACAATTGGCCCTGACCCATCGATGTAGCCTGTGCAGGTCCCTCTGCAGAGCCTTCCTACTCTCAAGCATATCAGCACTCTCACTCAATTTGGTGTCATCTGCAAAATTCTTAAGGGTGCACTTCATCCCCCCATGAAATCATTGAAAAAAATATTAGACAGAACTTCTCCAGTACTGAGCCCTGGGGAACACCACTTGTGATCACCTGCCAACTGAAATTAACTCAGTTCATCACCACTATTTGGGCCCAGCCATCCAGTCAGTTTTTCAACCAGCAGAGTATGCCCATCCAAGACAGGAACAGACACCTTTTCTAGCAGAAGGCTGTGGGAGACAGTGTCAAAGGCTTCACTAAAGTCCAGATGGGCAATGTCCACAGCCTTTCCCTCATCCACTAAGCCAGTCATCTTATCACAGAGGAGATCAAGTGAGTCAAGCAAGACCTGTCTTTCATAAACCCATACTAACTGGGCCTGATCACCTGTTCATCCTGTACGTGCCGTATGGTGGCACTCAAGATGATCTGTCACATAACCTTCCCCAGCACCGAGGTCAGACTGACAGGCCTGTGGTACGTGGGTTCCTCCTTACGACCCTACTTGTAGATGGGCATCACATTTGCTAATCATCAGTCCACTGGGACCTCCCTGGTTAGCCAGGACTGGTTAGCCAATGATGGACAGTGATTTGGTGAGCACTTTGGCAGCTCCCTCAGTACCCTTGGGAGGATCCCATCTGGCTCCACAGACTTCTGTGCATCTAAGTGGTAAAGCATGTCACTGAACATTTGTCTTTGGATTACGGGGGCTTCATTTTGCTCCTCATCCCTGTCTTCTGTCTTAGGGAGCTGAGTACCTGGAGAACAACTGGTCTTACTATTTAGACTGAGGCAAAGAAGATATTAAGTACCTTGGCCTTTTCCACATCCTCTGTCACTGTGTTTCCCCCCACATCAAATAAAGGAGGGAGATTCTCCTTAGCCCTCCTATTGTTGACAATGTATATCTAAAAACATTTTTTATTGTTTTTTATGACAGTAGCCAGATTAAATTATAGTTGGCCTTTGGTCCTTCTAATTTTCTCCCTGCATAACTTCACATCTTGAAGTAGGCTACAGGCAAAGTAAGTTTTTCAATCTGCATGGCTAAAAGACATGATGCTGCTGCAAGCTGTTTTAATGTCCACTCTTCCTGCTTCCTCCATTCTTTCACCAACCTCTGAGGAGGATGGTTAGACCTGTCCCACAACCTCAGATGTCAGAGGCACTGGAAGGAAACCTCACCGAGTGTCATGAGAGAGATGCTCCCAGCTTCGTATCCACAGTCATACCCCAGGCCACCTAAAACAGAGCTTCTTCTAAATCATTTGGGAGAAGTAAACACCTTTGGGAGTGGAGAATATTCCCATCAGTCTGTCGTGGTTTGACCCTGGCTGGCAGCCA
>NW_009702905.1:0-2470 GCF_000703405.1 Apaloderma vittatum | reverse complement strand
GCCACTGATCACAATGCTCTGATCTCTGTTGATGAGCTAGTTTGCAGTCTATCTCATAGTCCAATCATCTATCTCACATTTCTTGAGTTTACGTACAAGGATGTTATGGAGGACAGTATCAAAAGCCGTATTAAAGTCGAGGTATATGTCATCCACTGCTCTCCCTTCATAAACCCATTTGGTCATGCCTTCGTAGAAGGATATTTGGTAAATCATAGAATCATATAATCATAGAATGGCATAGGCTGGAAGGGACCTTAAATCCTTGTTGGCTATTCCTTATAACCTTCTTTTCTTCCAGTTGATTAGGAATGGCCTTCAGAATGAGCCACTCCATCATCTTCCCAGGGATGGAGGTGAGGCTGACTGGCCTGTACTTGTCAGGGTCCTACTTCTTGCTTTTTTTGAAGACTGGAGTGACACTGGCTTTCTTCCAGTCCTCAGACACCTCTCCCATCCCCCATGATTTTTCAAAGATGATGAAGAGGACCTCAGCCACAACATCAGTCAACTCTCTCAGCACACGTGGATGCACCCTATCAGGGCCCATGGGTTTGTGTGTTTTCAGTTTTTGTAGTAGTTCTCTAACCAAATCCTCACTGACCAGTGGAGAGTCATCCTCACTCCCGTTTTGCTCCCTTACTTCCAGTGACTGGAATTCTTGGGGGCTGGTCTTAGGAGTAAAGACTGAGGCAAAGAAGGCATTCAGTAATTCTGCCATCACTGCATCCTCTGTTATCATATGTTCTCCTTCATTTAGCAGCAGACCCACTTTTTCTCTACTCTTCCTTTTCTCGTTGATGTATTTGAAGAAATTTTTCTTGTTTTCTTTAGTTTCCCTAGTCAGACTAAATTCTAAGAGAGCTTTGGCCTTTCTTGTTGATTCTCTACATACTCTGGCTGCATTTCTATAATGCTCCCAATTAACCAGACCCTTTTTCCACTTACTGTAAATTTTCCCCTTTCATTTGAATTTCTCCAGGACCTCCTTGCCTAACCGTGCAGGTCTGCCTCCTCTACTTGATCTTCTTTTTGAGGGAATGCTTTTATCTTGATTCTGGTGTAGGCAGAGTTTGAATGTTGACCAGCTCTCTTGTGTCCCTCTACCTTCTAGAATCCTAGACCAGGGGGTACTTCTTAGTATATCTCTGAAGAGGACAAAGTTAGCCCTGTTGAAGTCCAGGGCAGAAATTTTGCTTACTACCTTTTTGCTTTCCCTAGCAATACTAAACTCTAACATATCATGGTCATTACAGCCAAGACTGCCTTCAACCTTAACATCCGCAAACAGACCTTCTTTGTTTTTTAATACAAGGTCCAGCATCGCACCTTTCCTCATTGGTTCTTCAACCACCTGCGGCAGAAAGTTATCATCAATACACTGTAGGAACCTTTTGAACTGATTATGCTTGGCTGTGTGATCCTTCCCATTAATATCAGGGTGATTGAAGTCACCCATAAGCACCAGGGCACATGATCTTGAGGCTATTTCCAGCTACCTGTAGAAGGCTTCGTCAACAAGTTCTTCTTCCTTAGGTGGTCTGTAGTAGACACCCACAACAATATCTCCCATGTTTTTACGTCCCTTAATTCTTACCCATGAGCTCTCAACACTCTCATCCTCTTCCACTGGGTTAAGTTCAATGCATTCTAGTTGCTTACTCACGTAGAGAGCAACTCCACCACCACGTCCTGTTGGTCTATTTTTCCTGAAAAGTACATAGCCATCCATTACCACGTTCAAGTCATGTGAGCTATCCCACCATGTGATCGTAATCGCAGTGAGATCATAGCTCATAGGCAGAGTATTAAATTGCTGAGGTAGTGTTTCTTCAGACTGTTCTTCAAACCACCATTACTAAACAATATCATAAGAACTATATATCTTTACAGGGTTAATATGTAACTGGAACAAACAGAAGACATAGGAGAGGTGGAGCAAAGTTAGATATATAAGCAAGAAAAAGTGAGTTATTGATTTTATTGACTGGTCTGTTAACTTTCTGACATTGCAATAAAGCCTTATTTATTTGTATACAGAAGACTCAATTACATAGATACATATCATTTTAACAACTGGGTTATTTAGAGGAGAATTGCAGCTTCATAAATAATAAAGACCTGTATTTCTCAAGCTAATGTTTATCCATTGTTACCATTTAGGGAGTTGTGGTGCCCACAAATGCTCTTTAGAGGAAAGTCATTAGAATAACATTAAGTAAAGATAGTGGTACACGTGTGAAGTACTCTAACACGTACAAGTGCTGATCTTCACAATGACTGTTCTCTGTATACACCTGTCTTATGAATGTAAATTGTACACACTAAAAAAGGCTGGATTTTCCCTGGCAGTTCTTGAAATATGTTATTAACTGAGAAGATGGTGGGCATGGATATAAGTATTTTTTTGTTGTTGTTTTAGTACGCTTTAAATCTAGATTGAGTTTTCATAGAATCATAGAATGGCCTA
>NW_009702904.1:0-48168 GCF_000703405.1 Apaloderma vittatum | reverse complement strand
TTCCTATTGCACAAAAAGAAGCTGATTTCCGTTTAGAAATCCCAGCTTGCTTAATTCAGAAATATCAAACACTTGTTTTTCAAATGCTTAAAATCAGCACATTCTATGAAAAGTCTCAGAATCAAGTGCATTATTTTGATGAATGAAATTATTATACATTTTTTTCCCTAATTTCAATAAACTGGCATTACATTTTCTATAAGCTTTATCACACATCCCCAACATAACAGCAGTTGTTGAATAACAAAAGGCAGGGCAGTGATCAGATAGGAAGCCAGGACAGAAGAAATTGAAATGGCTTTGCCTAAATTGGTGAGAATCAACACAAAACAAGGCTGCATTTAATAGATCAGTTAGAACAAAGTATATAGATCATATTTTTTGAGGGGAGGGGTAATTTACACCATATGCCAATTAAGTCAAGTGCAATACACAAGTTATGAATCATCTTATTGGAGTAAAGAGTGTTATATTTGGAAGGAAAATTATTTAACTGTAGCCAAAATTATAATCACCTTCAATAATTACATTTCCAGCACTATATATCCTTTTTTCATCACCACACTGAATGCAGTCAATGCTGCAAGTAATTTTCTATTACCATTTACATCATTAAACTCAAATGCATTAACCAAACTGTTGTTTATATTTTTTTTGTCAGTGGTTAATGCTACTACAAATCAATGATCTTTTAGGTCAGTCTTAGGATGTAAAATTTCATCAGATATTTTTCAACCTCATGAACCCTTGTAACCAAGCCTGGGGTAATCACTTATTTCCCACTTTGGTTTTGCCATTTGCCCCATTGTTTGTGTCATCACATCATGGAAATTCAGCAGGGTCCTAAGGCAATGATGCTTACAGGAACAGCGTTAGCAAAGGCATCAGTTTTTGAGGGGCATTCTCAGTTCTTCTACTGCCTTGAGCACTTCAGCTCAGAGTCACTTCTAGTTGCAGAAAATCCCAAACCATTGCTGCTGCTTCTGCTCGTTTCTTCTTTCCACCGCAACTCTATCATGAGGCACGTGCTATGGTCAGCCTGTTTATCTGTCAAATCTTTGATATATTTTTGTTTCTTCACTACTGTGATAGCTTCTCTTTCTGCTCCCACCCTCCTCCTGTCCTGGCACACTGCCCATGCGGGTGGGGAGGCCACTGGTGAATATTCAGTCCCTTGTGGTAGTGGGTCACATTGAGCTGCTCCAAACCCCTTATGGGACTGACTACTCCCTTAAAAACAAGGCCATTGCAGCTGGCAGCCAGCTTGCTGTTCTGGTAACCTTCCACTGGGAAGGAGGGTCAGCCCAGTTAGCCATGTTTACAGTTTCCCATTGCCGAGGCTCTGCTAAGGTATCCTCGCTTTCTAGCCCTGGAGGGAATGCAATGCCACCAAAGTGACACTCAACAAACTGAGGGGAGGACTATAGGGAAGCAATTGCAAAACAGTGGTTACTGTCATTTGGGCTAGATTATCCTTCTCCTTCATTCTCAGCTTGTATTTGCAGACAGGAATGAAGACAGGCCTGAGACAGAGTCCACAGCCAGAGTAGATCATGGCAGCTTCTGTGGCAGCTCTAGTTAATTAGACAAACAATGCCAAACCTGGGAAATACCACACTCACCTCAGGCTCTGCTGCGCAACCTAAGAGAACCTCAAAATCCTGCTTGCGTAAGCCAGCAAGGCCATGCAGCAGAGTGGCACGTAGTCATGCTTCGTGTTGCTGGTGCTGAGCTAGAAGAGCTGCGTTCCCATCACACTGTGTCCCTTGGCACCCATTGCCTACCGCAAGCATTTCGCACAGGAGTTTTCTTTTTGTTCTGTGGCTGCTCAGTACAGGTAAAGCAGGCCCCTGGCTCACCTCTGCTTCCCCAAGACAAGTTACTTGCAAATAAATATATCCTAAAAAGTGCCTGAAACCTAAGATAAGTGATGCCTGTGAGCTCTCACATTCTGTGAGACTTAATCACTGCATTGGCTGAATCAG
This sequence comes from Apaloderma vittatum, assembly GCF_000703405.1. Classification (NCBI taxonomy): domain Eukaryota; kingdom Metazoa; phylum Chordata; class Aves; order Trogoniformes; family Trogonidae; genus Apaloderma; species Apaloderma vittatum. The sequence goes on along the minus strand of NW_009702904.1, from coordinate 46,183 downwards.
CTTGGACCAGGACTCGAGAACCATCTTTGGTTTTTGCTTTTCACAAGGAACATGTGCACAAAAGGAGACATCAATGACCAATTCTGGAGTTTGTGGTTACCATGTATCCCAGAGCATGTTGCTAAGCTGCTCCTGTCAATCCTCTGGACACTCTGACAAACAAAGATAGCACTAGGCTCCCTACAGCTGCCTGACTGCTGGGTGTCTTGTTTACTCCAATACAATGAATAAATAAATTGCCTCCAAGCTGCCAGTGAGATACCATGCTACGTACAAACACTGTGACCTCCTTGGTACCAGGTTCCATACTCTGCTGGTTATATTTATTCTCACAGAGGTCATCACAGCAAATGCCCGTGTCACTGAGTCTGGCCCTGCACCCACAGCATGAATTGTTCATCTGGCAGATAAGTATTACCCTTTTCAAAGATCAAAAGAGTGTCTGGGCTCTGTCTATGAGTAGTTGCAATTCAGCTGTAATATGCGAAGGGAGAGGGGCTAAACCTGTGCTGGAATAATGCTTCACAGGGTGAGCAGAGCTGGCTAGATGTCCTTCATGAAAGTGTCCCGGTGACTTCCCAGCCATGAATGAGAAATGGGCTAATATCCCTTCCATAAGCACTCATGAGGTAACTAGCTTCCCAGCAAGCTGGGAACACACAGTGCCTCCAAAACAACAAAAAAAAAAAAAGGGGAAAGACAAAGTGATAACATAAAAAGAACATTAAGCAGTGTCTTGGCATCTTTGTGCTTCAGACTTGGCTGAGGAGTCAAACAGGCTTTGCAGTTAACTTTATGCTTCACAGTTACCGCTGCTAAGCAGGTTAAAAAAATAATCTCTCTTCTGTTACTCCTCTCAATTCACAGTCCCCAACCTTCACTTGTTAATGGGAGGGGTAAGATGTGAGCATAACATTATTTCCTTGCCAGTCCACACCTTAGGTGCCACTTATTTCTGCTGCATCATTTCTCATGACGAGGAAGGTTCCTGTCTTTGTGCTCAGATGTATTTTGAGCTTTCAAGGAGAAAAGAGTGAGAGAAGCAGGAGAAAGATAAGAAAACATGATACAGTTTGTTCCTTAACTAGTTGGCATAACTAGCTTTACTGCCTGCTTCCCATTCATCAACCTGGCAGGAAACCATGACATAAACAGGAAGATTTTTGCCCTACCTTCACCATCAATCCCTGCATCAGTGGAAGTGCAGTGTGCAAGTGGGAGGCCAGTGTGTTCCTGGGAAAGAAGGAACTGTTAGCAATGAAAAACACTAATGCGACCTTGGTTTTCACTTAATATGACTTCTCTGTTCCTTTTCTTCCTAGAATAAACTTTGGATGATTTATTCTGGTTTGCAGGTAGATGCGGGAAGGAATGGGAAGAAAAATACATAGCAAAAGGGACAATGTGTCAATTCAGAGCTTCAGCATCAGTGAAGCTAAAGACATCAATGGAACTTAATCAGACTCCCACATACAGGAGGGGTGACAGGCAGCTATTACATATTTTCACCGCATATTCCATAACTCTAGGTGGGACAGTAATATCGAGCAGAATGTGAACAAGGCAGGCAGAGTCCAGCACTCTTCAAAGCCAATAGGAAAGATAAAAGATACTTTTCCCATCAGTGAGAGATTTCCCCATGACCTCTCGGCAAGTTCTGTTCTCTGGGAATCAGCATCTCATTCGCTGAGAAACAGAATCCCACCTATCATCACTCCAAATCTGGGTTTTGATATCCTCGAGCAAAGAATCCAAAGCAGAGGAAATGTGGGGTGTTATATTCAGTGTAAGAAAGTTCTGGGACTCTTCCCCAGCAGGAGGGACAGCAGCTTTGGAATGTAACTCAAGCTGTAGACACTTGTGTGAGGCACAGGGACCCTTTCGCTCCCATGTTCACATGTTCCTAGTGCTCTACTGAGAAAAGACGGCTGTAAGCATCGCTGCAGCACACAAGAAAGCCCCCCTGGGAGAAGGAGGCCTTAAATGCAAGTATTTACCCAGACATCAGAAAATAGTTCTTCTCTGTGCTGGACTGCACCAGAGAGAGACCTGTTGGAGAGACCACTCTCTTTGAATTACCTTTTCCAAATAATGAAGATGTGATACCTTCTGAGACTGCAGTGCCAGGAGAGCAGATGCTGGAACAAACTGCTAAAGAATAACCAATCGCCAGCACATGTACATCCAAGATATCTGTAGGAGTTTGCGATGGAAGTGGCTGAGCTGCTAAAACATGATTTTTTTCATTAAAATCACCTGTTCTACTAGAGTAATGAAGGGTAGAAAATGCTTTAAGTTGTAAAAAAGGCATATGGGGTGATCTGGGAAGTCATAGATCACTGAGCTTTACTTTGAATCAGGTAAATTGGTTGAATTATCAAGTAAAATTAGAATCACAGAAATGGCCTGGCACAAAGAATTCATTTCCGTTTGCTTCAGTGTCCTTGCCCTCTTTTAAAGTCCTGTTGATTCTTCTAAAGTCTCCTGCTTTGATCATTTCTCATTACTTTTTGGGCATTTGGCTATATCCTACCGAAAAAAACGGCTTTTCATCCTCCCCCATTCCACCTAGTTTTGTCCTGGGAAAAACTGCATAAGCAAAATATTTGTATTTATTCATGTAGTAATAGTATAAGCATTATGGGTACTACAGAGGAAAGTGGCAATAGCAGAAATCACATCTGATGTTCTAGTGATTCAGCATCAGTCCCTCATTTGTTCCAGTCTTAACATACGAGAACTATGTATTTTAGGAGGCTAATTACCTAAACTACTGCAAACTGGGCTCTACCATGTGAAGACCATAGGCACCAGCCTATGACAACATTTTAGCAAAGAGTTTTCTGCAGGAACACTTACGTGATGTCTCATCCAGACGGGGCCTTAGAATGAAACAAGAGGCCAGACAAGCTCTTCAGTTTCCTTGGCAAGATACAATGAAAAGAATGATCCAACAGTTGTCTTGGTTCTGTGCCTGGAAACTCTTTCCTTGGAAATAACTATTCTCATCCACCCGGCCTACTCCCTTTCATACTGATTCAGGATTTTCTTTTCTATTGCAGCACAACTCCTTTTTATGAACAAGTAATGGGGAGGAAGCTGCAGCCTATGAGAGGCGCTGGCCAAGGTATGGGCAGGCTCTTGAGGACACAGCCAGGATGTGACAAGCCAGGAGCAGAGCAGGTGCTGGGAACTGGGAACTGGTGAGCCTGAAGCAGAAGACAGAAACAAGCATGGGTTTCTTTTGGGACAGCCAGGCAATACGTCTAGGTTCCTAGCAGTGGGAAAACATCAGAGGCGAAGGGCAGAGGGATCCCAGTCAGAAAATCCAGAAGCCCTGGTATATATCCCACAAAAAACAACGCTGGGGGCTCAGAGGCACCCAGGCTGCAGCTGCTATGTCCTAACGGTGCACAGACTTATAGATTCACTTCATCTGTTTAGATCATTGCACCATGAGTATCTGTAAACCTACCCCTTCCTGACTAGTAATTATTGCCTCAGATTAGTTTAAAATTACATAGAGATGAATTAACGCTCATTACTTTGTCAGGTTTGCTTCTGGTACTGTAATTACTATAGAAAATCACATCTACTTAAGCAGAAACTTAACGAATTAACAGTTTTAACAGCAAGCAGAGCAGAGCAGATAGGATTTTACCAAATACTCTTCATGCAGTCTGGTGTCTAGAAGTACCACCTTGAAGAAGGCACCAAAGAATCATGCTGATTCTGTACTACTCCATCTATTTTACGTATTCATTTTTTAAGTACTTAATATTTCTAACACCTAATTCTGTCAGCACCAAATGTCACTAAGTAGTGACATTAATTAACACATTAGACTATAATTCATACTAATTACACAAATCATTTTGATCAAACTAACTTCAGTGTTTTCTCAGACACTGCCACAGTTAAATTTTTATTTTAATTTCACTCCACATTTTGATAAGCATTATGATTTAACAGCTTTCATAACTATCATGACTTTAGTTTCCTTTCTAACTAAGAAACTAGGGTCCCAGAATTTTCCTGAGTAGACATTACCTTCCATGCACCCACACTATTGCAATGCAATTGACTTGCAAACTCCTAAGGTCTAAATTTCCCTGTCTGGATTTCTGAAAAATTAGAACACGCTCTACAAGGTCACCACAATGTTTCCTTTTCACTTAGTCCCAAGCCTAAGTGGATATTAGGATTTATAAAGCTTATGGTCTTTTTGGCCTGGGAACTGGAGCATCTCTGTTCTTGCCTCTGAGTCACCGTGCACCTGATGCCTTACGAATCCCCAAGAGGTTTGGTGTACCACGGCACTGAACAGCTATAATTACTTCTGGAAGCCAGTTGCCAGTCAAGTGACAAAGAAGTCTGCAGAGCTATTTCCCCCAGTCCACGTGTCTGAGCACTTGGACCACTTGAATACAGTGTTAAATAGAACAAGACATGGGCAATATGTTATTTTTGCAAAGCTGAGCTTGTCACATTTGCAAAACTAATATGGTGTGGCAGGAGATGAAAGCGCCACCTTCTCCATGAAGCTCCTACGTCTATGGAGCCAGACAGTGTGAGCCCAGTAATCACAGAATCACAGAATCATCACAGAATTATTGAGGCTGGAAAAGACCTCTGAGATCATCAAGTCTGGCCCATGACCCAACACCACCACATCAGCCAGACCATGGCACTAATGAAGTGACAAGCATTGCAAAACCACAAAGTTTTCAGACATAAAATGGACAACCAGCAGTACATTGCAAGCCCTCTAAGTACAAAGATGAGAAAATAATGACAGGAATGGGTGAAAATGGATGTTTTGTACTAAATCTAAGCAAAACTTTTCTGGGTCTCACTGTAATACTGTGCCAAAAGGCTTCTGAATTTTGTTGAATATGTCATGGTCTCACAGCACAGCAAGCTATGAGCACATTGAAAGCAAAAAGCACTGGCAGCCCCTAAAAGATGTGCTTTCTGGGACCTCTGCACAGTGTTATGTAAATGAATTTTAATTATTTAGCCTCCTCAGTGATCCCTGCAGCTCCACAGACAGAGGACTGAGTGCCTGCTCCAAGGCACCCTTCAGCCTAAGTTACAGGTGAGTCCCTGACGCTGTCCAAAAAGGGTTATTTTCTGGGCAAATTTCCTTTTGTTTTGAAAGATAAAACAACTACTGCTTTTGCAAAGCAAAATTCAATACCAGCAGTATCACGACAGATGTAATCTTGTTCCTTTTGCCCTTCCTTCAAATAGAAGTTAAACTCATCCATTTCGTTCCCTGCACATTCTCCTCTTCAAAGAAAGGCACAGCTTAGGACACCACCTCCAAATCAGAAGTTCACTTGGGCACATCCTGCCAATAAAATTCTCAGTAGAAACTGGAAGAAAAAGTGGCATCTTCTGCTTCTTTGTAAATTTGCCTAGGTAGATTTTTTTATATACATATATGTGTGTGTACATATACACAATATATACATACAATATATACATACAATATATACATATAATACATACTGTACATATGCATAATACATGTGGATAATATATACATAATTGTGATGCATGTGTGCCAGCCAGCCCATGCATTCTCAAGACATGAATGGTGGTGAATGTGGGGGGAGCCTACCCTGAGCCTTAAATCTCACCAGGAAGACTGTTTGAAGGAAACACAGGAGGCTTCAGACCACCTGTCCCAAGCTTGACCTTCTTGGTGGGCTGTGTGACACTGGCCACGCAGCCCAGAACTGTCCACAAGCAGCTTCACAAGCCAAGACACACAGCAGGTTTTGTCTCTTCATCTCCAAACATAAGGTGGAGTCAGTGACCTTCTCTTCATGCCACTTGAGAGTTCTCTTTGGGAAAGAGGCCCTTTTAAGAAAGGGAAGGTACGTCCTAAGCTGGCACTGGGAATCCCACTGAGTGACAGGAAGCTGTTCTACAGCAATTGCTTTGTTTAAAATGCAAAATGTGGATGCGTTTAGTATCAGCATCAATCACTGTATGCAAATACTGCCTGTGGAGAAGAGCTTCCCCTGTAAGTCACTCCTTACTGCCCTAATCGAGTTAACACAAGTGACAGAGGGCATGTTGAACGCTGATGGGCCGCTGATAGTGCTGTCCCAGGAGAAGATTAATAAAAGGCAGTGGAAGTGCTTAGCCCCAAGCAGGGCACAAAATCAGAAGGGGAGGCGAAGCGGGAGGACAAAGGTGTCTTTCTGTCTAGCAGTCATTGCCCATTACCACAGACATGCAGAAAAAGCAAAACCTTGCAGCCCTCTTCCTCAGTCACCAGCACGCTTGTGGAGGAAGGTCAGCACAAACAACATGCACTGACTTGGACAGGAGACATTGCTGACGCAGTCCCTAACTCCCTTCACAGAGCAACATGGATCCATAAAAGAGAGGTTAAAGAAAAAAAAGGCAACTCAGTTGCTGTTAAGCTTAGATGTACCTAAAACAGAGGTCGGCATCCAGCCTAGGGACCCACAAACTGACAATGGAAACTAGAGCTGCAGAGAGAAACAATGCAAGGATTCGCTTAGTGTGTCACGAGAGAGACACACTACACACAGACCCCGACAGTCACCAAGAAACACTGCCACAACTCTTGTGCCAGCCCTGCAAGGCTGAAGGGAGCAACCTTGCAGCGCCCATAGCCAGTGCCTGGTGAGGTGACAGCACGAATCCCAGAGCTGGGCTCCCTGTGACTACACAGGAATGGTTTTCAGGCACTGGTGATCTCTATCTACAGGCCACGAAGGCAAGACCATGGTTGGAGTGAGTGGCATCAACTACAAGTGAACTTCTCTGGCAAATGCAGCCCTTGTGCTTTCCTGGCAGATGAACTGTAAGTATTGCTAATGATAGTCATTACTATCGTTCCCTCTTTCTCAGCAGCCAGAGCACTAGGAGAACAAGAGTGGGGAAGGTGCAGTTGTCCTCAGTTTTCTCAGTGCCGAGAACAGAAAAGGAATGGAGCACTGCTAGTTAGGTTGCTTTTCATCTGTCAAGAGACAGCATTTTACTGCCTACACTTCCCCCTTCTTTTCCTAAACCTTCTACCTAACCACCTTCTCTTAACTTCTCCCATCACCACCTTGGCCACATCACCCACACCTGCTTACCAAACAAAACTGCTGCCAACAGCTTCCCTCTTTTCACAGCCTCCTGTGGCAAAGACTTCTGTCCTGAGCAACTCTGCTACCATGTCTGCCCTCCTTAGAACTTGAGTTGTTGTCATAGAATCATAGAATCATAGTTGGGCTGGAAGGGACCTTTAAAGGTCATCTAGTCCAATCCCCCCTGCAGTAAGTGGGGACATATTTAGATTAGGTTGCTTGGAGCCCCGTTGTCCCATGACTCCTGGACATCTGAGTTATTGTCAGCTCTTTGCAGAGAATCTTCTCTTTTATGTATCTGAAAAGTGCTCAGAACATTTATATTACTCTATAAATAAAGATAGTGAGAGTCTAATGCTGGCAGCTCCTGCAGATACATAGGAAAAGGATGATGACCTGACCATGGAGTGAGATCATTCTGCTTACTGGAAGATTTCATATCAAACCAGACTTCTGTCTGGAATTCAGTACCTATCAAAATCCTTCTGAGCCAAGCAAGAGCAAAGCTAGCGCTGTGTTAGAGAGATGACTCAATTCTCAGCACTGCACTTCCAACCTGCAAGCAATACAGAATTACAAAGAGTTTGTATGGGAAGTACTGTCCAGATATGCCAGTCAATGAAGTGTAACTTTTTGTCTCCTAGAAGACACCTAATAGTGTAGGGCCTACCTTGTCCATGAGGAGCTTGAAATCAGAGATGGTGCCACCAACCCAGTTGCAGATTTGTAATGTATGCATTTCTAAACCATAAAGAGGACACCAGACCTCCCAAAACCAGAGCTCACGTCAATTGAAAGCCTCACAAAGCTGGTCCTTATCATTACAGCCTGACTGTCCACAGTGGGCTGAGGAGTCCCATACAGGGTGTACTCAGTACTTTTAGAAACGCAGTTCAATGCTCTTAGGCTTCTAGACATTGAACCAAGAGTAAGACAGGGAAGAGAGAAACACGTCCTTTGGCATAGTTCACGTTTACACCACAAGTGGCAGCAGTGTGCTGCATACCCCCGGCTTCAAACTACATTTTTGCAAGCTTCAGGCTGTTATCTGAAAGCATTGTCAGAGCAGGAAGAAAAGGACGAATGCTAAGTCTCCTTTCTTCATCCTGTCATCTCCAAGCCTCAACAAGTATTTCTCCTTGCCTCTGAGTTATTCCAGCTTCTTCACAGAAACTAATGGACTACTAATCTGCAGTTAGAGGGCTGCTTGTGGATTATTTTGGGACATGGATGAAAGACAGAAGACAGCAGGATGCTCTTTCAGTTATGCTCTAGCTCCACATATTCAAACCATCACCACTGGCCACAGCAGTCACTTCAGCAAGCAGAGAGAATGCTGTGTCTTTTCTAGTACCCGGGGCAAAGAGAGTTTATTTCTGATGTACAAGCTGTTTTCCTGCCAGGGCAGGAGTGGAGGGGGAGCAGCAAACCTAGAATAGAGGGAGAGTGAGTGAGCAGCAAGTTCTGGATTTACAAGAAGATGATAAATGATAACAGCATTAGGAACAAAACCAAACATCTTTCATGCTGTCAGAGCAATGAAGCCAGCACATAACAAGATGTGGGCACAGGGCAGCGCAGTTGCTTTCCAGAGAAGCACACAACTACAAAGTTACTTCTGCTCTGAGTCAACAGACCAATTCACCTTCCCTGGGTTCCTGCAGAAGAGGGCAGGAGACAAAGCGGTAGTCATTTCTCTCCAGTTAGCTAAGAGCTTCAGTTGCCCCGCAGCGCATTGTATTCAATAGACAGGGTTAGGTCAGGGCTGGATGCCAGTGCAGAAGAGCTGTAAGAGGATGTGGATTGGAGAGCTCTAGATGATCATAAACTTCTTCCCACACTAGTGGGAAGTTACCAAAGTGTACTCTGGGACGCTGCCTTAACACAGGAAGGAGAGAGCAGTCCAGAAGATGAGGACCACAGCATCCAATACCCTTCACAGTGTTGCCCCAGATTCAGGCACCACAGAAAGATTCACCATCCTGCAGATGAGCTTAAGAATCCCTTCCTGACGCTTACTGCATCTTTACAGGAGGGCATCACTAGAGCAATGGCAGTAGCTGGTGAAGGCACAGTTGCAAAAGTAATCCACTTCTGTCAGACTTTGTGAGGAGCAGATTCAATGAATTAGTGTTCTGCTCATTGCCCTCCTGCCTTTGTTGTAGTCCAAGGCTTAGCAGTGAGGAAAAGATTAATGGTCAGCATAGAATAAAGAACAGGATGGGGTGTCACGTCCAGTTTTGCTTTTATCACCTCCCTCCTGTTTCCTTCTATGTCCAAAGTCATTCCTGCCAAACTCCAGTGAAAGTAATTGCTGTTAAATTCCAGCTCCCTTTAACAGAACAGTAATGATACTTGGTGATTCTTCCCCTCACAATCACAGGTCATCTTCCTCCACTAATGGCAAGAGACACAGCTCTTACTTGAAAAGGTCCAGCACAGAGCCACAAAGATGATGAAGGAAGTGGAACATCTCCCTTATGAGGAAAGGCTGAAGGAGCTGAGTCTCTTTAGCTTGGAGGAGAGGAGACAGAGGGGTGACCTCATTAACATTTATAAATATGTAAAGGGTGAGTTCAGGAGGATGGAGCCAGGCTCTTTTCAGTGCTGTTCAATGACAGGACAAGGAGCAATGGGTGCAAGCTGGAGCATAGGAGGTTCCACAAAAATATTAAGAAAAAAATCTTCACTGTGAGGGTGACAGAGCACTGGCACAGGCTGCCCAGGGAGGTTGTGGAGTCTCCTTCTCTGGAGACATTCAAAACCCGCCTGGATGCATTCCTGTGTGACCTGCTGTAGGTGATCCTGCTCTGGCAGGAGGGCTGGACTAGATGATCTTTTGAGGTCCCTTCCAACCCCTGGCATTCTGTGATTCTTATCTTGCATCTGGGGAAACTCAGACACTTTAAGGGAATTGAGCTTCCAAGATCAAACACAGCAAGGGTTCAAACATAGGCTTTCACATCTCCCTACTCTCCATATAGTTAAAAATAATTTTGCTTTGCAAATTCTCTCTCTCAATGATCTAAAACCTCTAGCAACCCACATACTTAACCATCAGACTGTCCATGAACTAGATAGGCATCTTCATCTTACTGCAGACAACTACTCTGTAAGGCCCCATCAAGCAAGAAGGCTCTGCATCACCAGCTTGGGCTTGTGTTCTTTTGAGTCTGGGAACCACTGGCTACTTTCTCTCCTGCTGTGAGGAGTGGCCATGAACGTAGAAATTCAAACAGAAAGAACTGCTTTGCCAAAGACATGTTATGCTCAAGAACACAAGCAAAATGGGAAAAGTGTGAATATTTAGTGGAAAAGGCCTTTGGAATCAGGCACGAACAAGATGTGTCATGAGACAAAATGCAACAGAAGATGCAAATCCAGCCCGGAAGAAAGCAAGAGAAAGGAACATACACGTTCACATACCAGATAGAATTGAGCATGTCTAGAGAATCCTGAAACCATCTACCAAACTCATTAAAAGTAGCTTTGCGAGCAGCGGGATGAGTGAATCCCAGCTTCCTATGGATTTGTTTTGTGCTGAACTTACTACGCTGCGTATAAAAACAGATGAACTCCAATCAGTCCTCCCCACAACTAGGACATTCATGTACCCCTTCCACAGGACTGCCTTTTGCCTGTCTAGCAAGGAATGAAGTTAGGAAACTTTCACTCAGCGCAGATGCTGAAAAACTGTCTTCTCTGTCCAGGGAAATTGTTAGGGCCTACCACATTTAAGATCTATGCATCTCTTTCAGGTAAATTAATTTGGGGTAAGAAGTTCAATTCAAAAGTTATTGTGAGGAATGAATGAAAGAAGATAAAAACAGTTACAGTGTGATCACTTACTGTTTTTTTCATTTGAGAGGCTTGAAGTAATTAAAATCTTCTCTGTATCTACTGGAAATAGAAAGTTTACCAGAAAATTGGTGGGTCTTTGAATTATGAGAAGATTTGCATTTATAAGAGGGAGATTAAGGAAGACAATGACAATGTAAGAAAATAGCATTATTTCTTTGACATCAAAAATTTTGAGCAGAGATCAAACTTGGCATCGCTCTTTTTAGATAAGGACGAAGCTTGGAAATAACATGACTCACAGAAGGAGGAACTGAAAAAAAATAATAAATTGAAAAGCAACAATCATTTGTTTGGGACACCTGAAGAAAATAAAGAACAGAGTAGCTTTGGTGCTCAGACAAAGCACATTATAGAAATAGAATTTGCTGTGCTCAGGGTGAATTCCAGTCACCTACCTAGCCTATACAGCACAGTAAAATGCCTCCCAGAAATTAATGAGGGCAAAATCAGGCCCGTCCAAAGAGAGAAGAACTTCCTCCGGCAACTTAGCTGGTGATGTTCAGTATGCCTGTGCATTTCCCCACTGTTGGATAAGTGTCCATTTGTTTAACCACTCCTGGCCTTGTTATTCCATATAAGGGTGAAGAACAATGAAGATACCTCTTCTGCCAGACACCTGAAGCTTTTAATTGCTTTTTTCATGGGGGGCTTGGCCCTTTTTTCCCCTCACACACTAGCTGTCTTTTCTACATCCTGCACAGCTTAGTCTAGCTCCGGTTCTGGGGAAGTACTTCCTACTCAAATCAAAGCAGATGTTTCAAGCCCTGTGCCTGACATGGAAAACCATCTAAGTGTTACTGTCCTAAGGCTAACATTAGTTACCAGTAAGGTCACACACTGAAGAGCTTAGCAAGCTCCTGAAGTGGAAAAAGGGGAAGCAAGAGAGAAGTTGGGCAGTCTGAAGTATGAGGTAACCCACTGGGACCCTTACTGTGATTGTAAATCTGTGATGGGAGTCAAAATGTGGGGTAAAAGAGTTGTTCAGGAAAGAAAGAAAAATCATCCAGCTCTGTCTGAGCAAATTATACGATGTATAAAAGCCTAAGCCAAAAGTCTTTATCGTAAACCATAAAGATGTCTTACCTCTCAATAATGACCACCAGCGTTCCTCCACAGGGAATGTAGTCAGTTGTGGTCTATCATCCCCACAGCTATTGCCATGTCGTTCCAACCTAGATGGCCATGCAATGTCCCATCCTCTCTATAGCCAAACACTCAGACCCTCTAGTACCTGCCTGCCTCTTAGTCCAACTCTGGATATTTCTTGTCACATAAAATGGATTTTTTAAATGCATATTTAACTTTATAGAATTTATATGCCACTGAGGAGAAATTCACACCCTCCCCCCAAATGAAAGAAGGAAGAAATAAAATCCTGTCCTTGACTTACCCTTTATACATGCAATGTCTCAGCAAGGAGGGAATTCATTCCGCAATGTACAACGCTAAACTCAGACCATCTATTTGATTCTGCAGAGCACCACTATCATCAACATGTTCACGAAGAAAAAAGTGTGTTACTATTTTAGCTATCTGCAAGGTACACAACGCAAGGCAGCTTACTCCATCAAACGTCTCCATTAAATGTTGTTCCTGCAGGAGGTGCTGTGCACCCTACAGGAGAACACAGAGGGTTAATATTCTCGAATTTCTTCCCAGAGACAAATGGTTTGTGTTGAGGAACTGCTGCTAGGAAGGAAGGAAAAAAAAATCCTTTTTTATTATTCCGAGGTGCATTTTAATTTGCACAAGCGACATTGTGTCTGTGATGGATTACACGAAGGGAAACATTACAGCCCAGCAAGCTCGGCAAGGAAAAAAATAAGGGAGATATGGGGAGGATTAAAAACAACCTATTGCAAAGCAGAATTCTGATAAGGGGTCCATGATGCCTTCAGAGTGGGAGCAGGTGGAGCTCAGAGTACTGAAAGAAAGAAGGGGCATGATACAGTGAGAGGGAAGGGGAGCGGGGTGGGAGTATAGTCTGGACAAGACTCCTTGGTCATATAGTCTACCCTCTTTCCTACTACCAGCACCATTGCAGAAGTCCTTTCATAGGAGATCAGGTTCCATTTTAAAATTCATTCTCTTTCTTTTCTCTTGGAAGAATTGTTACAGAATCTCACTTCTCTTTCTGATGGTTAGAAACCTTCATTTAATTTCCAGACTAATTTATTCTCAGCCAGTTTATGCCCATTTGTTCCTGTGCCAACATTGTCCTTAAGGTTAAATAGCTGTTCTCTCTCTTGAGGGATTTGTGGTTTGATGTATTTATAGACAGAAATCATATCCCCTCTTTCTTCATTTTGCCTGACTGAACTAGCAAAGCTCTTAATAACCTGTAAAACAGATTCCCCATGTCACTGGTCATCCTAGTACATTTTTATGCTCATACCCATACTTCTGGGATGTTGATGACCAGAATTGTATTTCAGGGGTGGTCATAACAGGGTCTTTGATAAGAGCACAGTAGTTCTATTTCTATACTGGAAGCATCTCTATGCTGAAAATACCTCCTAGCTTTAGACCTCTCATCAGCACCATGCTGATTATTTAGTCAAGGCTATTAATGGTCAAGACAAGATCTGTCCTAAGAAAAGCTTCTTTTCAGCAGACTTCGTCATTCAGCAAGCCATGTTGCTGTCACCCCCTTCTGTCACCCTTATGATTCCTCCACTAATCCTATGCAGCACCTTATCTAACGATTTTCTGAACTCATGATAAACAAGCTCTAGTTGGTTATCTTATCAAAGCCAGCTCTCTCATTGCTTTTTATCCCATCTTCTGTTTTTATGCAGGTCCTTTTTCTTTAAGAGTACAAAACTATACAAACCAGAGTAAAATCTCTATTGCCTGCTAATTGTATATGGTTTATGGCACAAAGGTAGGTAATTCCGTCCCCTTGTTGCAGGGAGCAATGGTGATATGCAATGATCTCTTTATTACAATCTTATATTTTCTTACGCACTCTTCAGGGTCTCAGCAGCATAAACCAGACTCTTTGTATTTTCCCATTTTTTTATCCAGCCTCTTCTCATTTCGAACTAATATAAAAAGCATTTCTCCAGAGAGATTAGTGCCTGAAATTAAAGAAGATAGATTTCTATAGCACTTAGGGATGGATGCATTTAATAACAATGAAAATGCAGCTTGGTAGGACATCTGAGAAATGTCCTAGCACAGCAGAAGAGACTCAAGAAAGCAAGTTGAATTAGGCAGACTTGGTAAACTGAAGCATCACATTTTTGTACTGTGAATCACAGGAAGTATTTGAAGTGACTACAATAAACTTTTGTCTTTTAATTTATAGGATGAATCTTATTACAAAAAGCCAGCCATATCCAGAAAAAGGAATGAAAGAATCCCACCTAGAACATCCTCATTAATAAGCACATAAATAAGAAGAGCCAGGGTACTCCAAAATCTAGCTAAGCTCCAATTCAGAATAGTACTGAGCACCTGGAAACACCAGCTAGTTCTCTGGAAGTTACACAGGCTCAAAATCTTTCCTAATCAGAAGTTGAAAGCCTATTGCCATAAACCCTGGAGGCTTTTCCTGTAGAAGACATAGATGAGCCCTGTAGGACCCCTAAGGTCACCATAGTTGGGCTCTGATGCACCACATGGTTGGTTTCTGTTGAAAATATTTGGCCATCAGTGTGCGTATATATGTTCATACTGCAATATAAACACATTGTCTCTCCTGTACTTCCGTAAATGAAATGGTGGCTAAAACCACGGGGGAAGGTGTGAGTACTTGAAGCCTAATGACTCCCACCACAATGTGCTTGTTTTTATAAGACTATCATTACTTGGCATGAGTAAACTCACCCAGGTCTCACAAAATCATGCTCGGTACTTGTGCCTTATCAGTAAGAAACGCTCTATTCTTTAAATACTGCCCGGCCCTGCCTAACACTACAGGTACAACATAACTGTTCCCCTGTCTCCCTCTACACGATTCTGGGAAGTCACAGATTGGACCAGTTTAGTTGGTAAGGGAGGAACAGAATCCTGCATCCTTCCCCATGGCCCAGCTGTCTCCATTAAACTACAAAGATCACAAATGCTTCTTTCTGATTGGAGTGTCAGTAAGTTTAACTCTACATAACTGCTAACAACAATGCAGCATACTCAAAAGAGAGTTTTCAGAAATGTATTTGCCATTTCCCCCATTATCTGTGGCATCCTGGGTCTCTCTATTAACGAGAAGTTGACTGTGATTACTTTTCAGAGTAGAGCTAAAGTTTGCTACTCTTAGGACTCCAGAAAGTTTAGTGTTACACTTGTACTTGCCATGTCACAAAAGTAAGAAGTGCCACAGTCGACATCAAGAAAATGCTAAGTGAAAAATTTTAATAAGAGTATTGCTTCTGAAATTTGGTTGTCTCTCTGTGCCTCACTGTTAGTCTGGGTAAAACTTTTGCAAGCAGACATCCTGCTGTATGCTTGAAGAAACCTTGTATCTCTTCTCAGAATACACATAAACTCTACTTCCTCCTCCAGGGGAGTAAAGTGTGCTTCTTTAAATAAATTCATCACAGAAAATTAAGAAGTATGTGGTATTATTTGGAAAATTCAATGTCAGATAATTAGCAATCTGCAAACAAGTGTTGGGGTAGGAAGACACTGAATCCATTAGATGAGTCATTCAAGCCGAATGAATGCTTTAGGTGGCTCAAGTGTTAAGTCCTGCTCCTTTACACTAACGTTACTGTCACTGAAAAACAGCTGAACTAAAAAGGGTACTAGCAACTTCTTCTAGGTAGGTATTCTGAAATACAGCCATTTCCCTCTCTGCCAGTGCATGCTTAATCCTGCCAGCAACTTTCACTTTGAAGTGAGGTTTAGACAAGCAGGCAGCACAGCCTAATTGGTTTCTTTAATGTGATGGACATATGAGGGGATCGGTTAAAGAGCTCCATGATAACCTTCCTCACTGAGATTTGCTTTTCAGACACAGCAGATGTGGCAGGGAGCATTAATACAGCCTGAAGATCTCTCGATATGGGAAGGGTCCTTTCTCACAGTGATAGTATCATAAACATCCAGTCACTAAGGAGGGCCCACCATCTTTCTGTCGAACAAATAGGCAGATGTCAGCCCTGTTCCTGGAGCACAAACACACACCACTCAGCTGGGATGGAAGGGATGAACTTTCCCTTCAGACTCTTGAGAAAAGTGCTCTCCCAACCAGGGTGACAGTACTGAGAACAGGCAGCAGGGAGAAGCGCTGATGGCCATTGCTTTTGCCCTAGTTGCTCTGCAGAGAAAGCCTCAGACACATCTATTCCCCTACATCAAATGTGGGTTTCAAAAGAAATCATTCTACCTCAAATTCAATGGTATTTTACCACTGAAGCTCTCAGATTTGCTCTTGCTCCCAACTAGCAGAGTCAGTACTGTCTGAAACAGGGAATGGACAGTTGGTATCACACAGAGGGTTCAGAGGTAGTAAAGAGAATGCGGGACCTTTGCTTCTTGTACGTTGGGGCACTGGGGCAGCTACCCAACAGGTTCAAAGGAAGGTGAGGTGGGGTGGAAGGCAGTCCAGGCAAGTCCAGAAGTTTCTGCTTACAATCTCACACAACTCTGTCAGATTTCAGACTACTCGGCATAATTGTCTGCC
The DNA here is from genome assembly GCF_000703405.1 of Apaloderma vittatum. Classification (NCBI taxonomy): domain Eukaryota; kingdom Metazoa; phylum Chordata; class Aves; order Trogoniformes; family Trogonidae; genus Apaloderma; species Apaloderma vittatum. The sequence goes on along the minus strand of NW_009702904.1, from coordinate 29,575 downwards.
TCTGCTTGGATACAGAGCCTGCGTGTTTACTTACTACCTTGATACTATTTGGTGTTTTTCCAGAAAAACACAAGCCACAGGAAGGAAACTCCTGAAGATCCTGAAATCAACAAAAAAGTCCCTTTTAAAAGTTCTTTCCCTGCATCATAATGTCAGGAAACAGTGGAACTGTCAAAGCATCTAAAAAATCTAAGTTTAAAAAAGCTTAATTTAAGGCAAACTAAGGTCACTGCCTCTGTCTCTAGAATGAGACTCCTGTGAAATAGCAGGGATTTCTTTGGAAAACTCTGAACATTAAATCACTCACACAGATGTTTTCAACAATAAGACAACAGAATAAGGTAGTGAATCTTGTCATGTCAATGTTAAGTCTATGCCAGGTCCTTGGGAGGAGCCAGCTGGAAGATTTACCTACTATCAAACTACCTTTTAAAAATTATATTCAAAAAATATAGGTCAGGCTTCAAGGATCTGTACCTAAAAGAGACAGTCAGTGTCACCAGCCTGGTGGTCTGTCAGATGCTAACTCCATGTCCATATGTCTGGGTACAGCATGAATCTCATGATGTTACTTGCCTTACCAGTCATGAAACAAGTTATGGCTTAGCCACGTGTAATGGATGAGTTGGTCAAGGTTCAGTTAAATCCGCTACATTATTCAAAACAGCAGTGTCAGGTTACAATTACTAAAGAAGTCTCAAGTCACACAAAGCTTTAGAGATTACACCTAAAACTTCGGTGGGACAAAGTTTATGTGTCCATGAACTACCGTCCTCCTGAAAAAATTAGTTCAAAGATTTGCTCTCACTCACTCTTCCAGGGCTGCCAACCCCTCCTCAGCTTCCTAGAGAGCTGCACAAGCTCTACTACTATTAAAGACAAGTCAACAGAGCACATTTCATCCTGACAAATCTTGACCTTCAGTCAGTAGATTTCCCTCTATGTCAGAAGGATGTCTCTCTTTTTAGGCTTTATTTTTATGTGCAAAGTCAACAGCAGAATTAAAAATTGTTTTGTATTGCTCTTCATGGAAAAATATTTCAAATGTAGAGTGCACCACTGCACTGTTTTTTGGATGCAGTTAACAGTTCCAAACATAATATTGTCTTTTGGCCCAAGGATGATGCCAAATTTCCACCACCTCCAAGTAACTCTCTCTCATACATGAGCTGTCCATCCCAGAGGACACCGAGCTCAGAGTGTCATTGGTCTTCAGGGTGATGTGGAGCAGTATTATTGATTACTGAGTTACATAGTGAGTGCCAGCAACCATTCTTTGCCTGACAGGATGGAGAGCGTGTATATGAATCACATGGGATGGGAATGATTTGAGTCATGCTCAGTTAGCTCCTCTGTTTCTTTACTGAAAGATGCCTGTGATAGTCCTTGGGCAGAAAATAACACTAAGGGCTTTAAAGAATGAGAAAAAAGAAAAAATGTGAATAAAGAAGGAAAATGAGAACACAGAAGATTTCCTCTACTCTTTCCCTGAGGAGGAAAAAGATAAACTGTCAGATAAACATGAATTTACATGTTCCCTTTGCCACTCTTATTTTGCTGTAATGGCCTTGTGTCAAGAAGCTGCACTTTAACTAACTCCTGTCTTGTTTTACAGTTTATGCATAAAGGCTACTGCTCCTCGGATGGAGATGGCAATACCAATTCCGGAGCATGCCAGCTATCCCCTAGCTCATGGGTTCTGGCACCAGCCAATTCCTTTGTGTGATTTATCACCTGGTAATCCATCTCCTCCGTCCATTATCCTGCACAAAAATCAGCTCTGGACAGATGCTTTCTCTGCAGCATTGCAGGCAGAGCTGTCACTTTGTCTACCCTGTTCTCAGCAGGGCAAGGGAATTTTGTCTTTTCAGATTTAGTAAGCCTCATGGCTTACAGGTGGGAAATAACAGCTCCGTGCACATTAGGCTAGACTGCTGACCTGCGTAAACATTTCTCTTCAGTTGGGATAGCTCTTCCAACTTAGGACTTGTCAGTGTCTGTAAGATTCACACAGGTTAGCCCTCATGAACTTTTTGTATTTTCCACAGGCTATTTAAGCATCAATCAATGAAGCCTCCAAAAACTATTTTACTGAAATCAAACAGATCTGCTGCCTCTATGCTGAACTGATAAACATGACATACCGTGATTTCAGATGTTCCAGCTGTATCTTGTACAAACATTCAGCAATAATTTATGTTGCAAAACAATATATATAACCAAAGCAATGCACTACTGCAGGCCATATGTAATCCATGTGCCTATCTATCCAGCATTTAGTGTACCAGACTTCTGGTGCACTAGAACACAATTCAGAAACAGTATTAAAGGTTTGACAGAGAAAGGTATGACTATATAAATAAATTCCACACATTCTCTTAACCTAGACATTTGTTCATTGGTACAAGATTGGTTTAAGTTGATTTCATGTATGGAATCAATGAGGCCAAAAAAGGTTCCTTGGGTGGATCCAGTCTAAATTGTCAAGTTTTGGTTCCAGAAAAGCACCTCCATATTTGTATGGCTAGCTAGAACTGCTCTAGTGCAAATACTAGTGAAGCATATGCAGAAAAATAACACACTGCAACAGAAATCAAAATTCTCCTGCCTGCAGCTGGGCAGCTCACAAAATATCTCTATTCTGCCAAAAGCTCTGTGTACAATGAAGAAAAAAGGAAAAAAAATATTTTCCTTCAAAGACTCTACAAAAAGCAAAATATCCTTTCAAGAACAAGACTTTCACCTTTGACACAGCTGTACTGTATCTAGAATTTGTTGTGTGCTTAGGGAGAGGACACAAACCCAAAGAGAGTTAAGGCTAGAGAAAATAATTAATTTTTATTCCTCTCCTTCAGCTCAGTCAACCTCATGGGGGGGAGGTGCCAGAAAACATTAGTGCCTTCCCTTTCTTCAAATTAAAAAAAAAAAGTAGATGAGAAGAGGAAGGGGAAACAAAGATACAGCAAGAAACTGGGGAGGGGAGGAGTAGGGATGGGGAGCTGAGAAACAAGAAGAAGAAAGCATTTGTAAAATTAAAAGGCAGGGCCCCATCAGATTGTGTCGGGCAGGGGAAAGCATGTCATAGGCAGGAGTAATTGGTAATCGGAGCAGAAGTGAAGAAGGGGATGATTTATGGGAGCATGGAGACAGGGGTGGAATAATTTTTGGAGCAGAACGGGGAACTTACTGAACGCCTGAAACTCAGCTACTTATCCACTCGTTCTCGTGATAAATTAGCTCTTGTTTAAAGTAACCGGAGCTCCATTTTTCATTCTGATTACTACACTTGATATCTCTCTCTCTCCCTCTGTTTCTTTCTGACCACTGCCCCTTAGCAGGTTCTCTGAGCTGAGGCAATGGGTTTATTGAAACTCTTCACCCCTCCATTACACTGTTCCCCCCACCACCTTCCAATTACTGCAGGGTTAACTCTTTAAGTTGCTGTGCATTTCTCTGAGCTGCTTAAACTGTTTCTCCAGGCTGACCTGGAAGCATATGGAACACGATCCTCCCTTTACGCTATAGTGGGGGGAAGGTGGAGGGGAGGGGGCGTGCGCGATGCCTGGATGCATATGAACAAGCTCAGTGGTGTGTCACGGCTTCCTGCATGTGTGCATGTGTGCTTGCCATGTTTGGAAAGCAGCAACATGTCTGACCTGGAGCACATCGGGTTATTACTTGGAATGAATTATTTTACGGTACCACTTGAAGCCACTGCACCTCCCTCAGGCTCAAAATCTCACTGTTCAGTTTACAACCTAAATTTATATGAAGACTCAGGTGAGACACAAGAGGCAAGACTGAAACAAGTGGCAGAAAGAAGGAGGTGACATACATTGACAGACTCACCACAAGCAGGAGTAGATGACTTTAAGGCAAACTTATTTTAAAATACGCTTTTAATAAAAAGTTGTAAGACAAATAAATATTAGTAAATATCAAGTTTCTTCCTGACATTGGAACCACTTTTTTTTTTTTTTCCCAAAAGCATCAAAATACAGAAGTGGATCACAAGGAAAGATTTGAAGGATGAAGTGGTTTTGCCAGCCAGTTCAGGGAATACAAAAGATAAAGTATAAAGGCTACCATGGAAGACAGACCAGGTAGGTTTCTGCTACCTTCCCTTATGAGTAAGAAAGACATAAAGAGCAAATTTGCTGGGAATAGTGAGGGACACAGTGCAAGAACAGACAAGCTAGGAGTTGGCTTATTCTTGGGATTAGTCTAGAACTGGGATATAAAAAGAAGAAGGGGTGATTCACTGAAAATAGAAGATGACAAAGTAATTTTTTCACACACAAATAATTATCCAGTGCATTCTTCACCTTGGCTCCTATTAATGTCAGAAGCTTGACACAACTGAAAAGCATAAGGCAGGTGTAAGGACATATCTAGACCTATGTGTGGTGGTTTGGACACCAACAGCTCAGCCAACAACAAGAAGTCAATTTTTATATATATAGATAGATATAGATATAGATAGATACATACACACACATATATATATACACACAGAGTCTCAGCAGATGTGATCCTACAGTCCAGCTGTTCCTTAACTGGAACTGCCTGGAATCCTTGCACCTTCTCAGCTCATTTTGTGTCAGTCACAGCAAAAGACAAGGTATCAGGTTAGCAAAGAACACCAGATTCAAAACATCACAGCAGCACCTGACCACCCACATAGGGCAGCACAGCCATAAAGCCTTGCTCAACCATCACAGTGCCTGTCTGACATAGCTTACACTCAGTGAGACCTCTATCATGTACGACAGGGCACAACATCGGTCAAACCACACATTCCGTTCTAGCTCTTGTGAAGGAGCTGTATTCTGATGAGTGTTGTCTACCTTATTTGCTGCTGCTGTCTGTCCCAAAACACTCTACTGTACTGCCAGACTGAACATACCCCCTTAGGTACAGCTCAGTTACATCATATTGAGTCACATTCAAAATTGAGTTAATTCTAGTAAAGCTAGTAGAAACTTTGCTCAGGTTTTTCTTACATATCTGTAGCCAGCAGATTGTATAGTCACACATCATTTTTACGCCAGAGAAGATTAATATTATGGGTAGCTACTTTTCCAAATCAGAAGATGCACCTCAGCAGAATGTATTTATAATACTGTCTCTCGATACAGGCCTTTTTCTTACAGGCTTTCAATTCTTCTTCTGTAAACATAATGATCTCTAAGTTCAAGCAGAGTAATTCCATGTCCATTCCCTCCTCATTCATACTACTACAGAACTGTGCACTACATGAACAACCTGGTAGCACTGAACTGCTATTGCCTATGTTAGTGTGAGCGGCATTCTTTGAATAAGTAACTGCAACTTGAGTTATGAGGTATTTAGGAGAAAAAGCCTAGGTAAAGTAAAAAAGTAGAAAAAAAGTTACAAGCATTGTCATCACCCAAACCAGCAGGTGGGCAGGTTGCTTGGAAACAATGATGAAGTCTCTGCCTTGAGGAAGTCACACACAGAGCCCAGACCACCTGAACACATATTTACAAGTTCACAGTCTGATGTGGTTCTCACTAAACTCCTCAGAAAGGTATCTTTGGAAGACAAATGGGACCACCAGGTATTACACCATTAGTATTTCACCAGTGATGTCAACACAGCTACATTCCGCAGGCAGGGACTGCAGATCAAAGCTCAGAGTAAAAAGCAGCTGCAAGAGAGGCAACAGGCAAGGACAAGGTGTGCAATAAAAGGGTGAAGATAATGAACATGCATTTTCTTTGAGGTGAGTATACCGCACATCCTCTAACCTTGGAGGATCCCACGGGGTTTTTGAGGGGGGATGAGGGTGGTTCATAGTTGTTAATACATTTTTATTATATATTTTATTATATTAAGTAGAGGGCAAATTGATCGCTATGACCAGACAAGGACAGGGAGATTAGCCTTGCTGCAGTGATGGGCAGTTTCTTACTTGTAGTCTGGACAGCTAATCTACCCACTATGTTTCAGACAGTGCTCACTTTATCTGTACTTCGGAGCCGAATCCCATCTCTCCTTCTCATACCTTTGACAGCAAGCAGCTAGATTTTTCGGATATTTCAGAACACCAAAGTGTGTGAAGCAAATGAAAACTTTGAAAGTTTTGCTTTTGCACACAGCTGTTTCAATACAAGAGCATTTAGCATAGTCTCAGAGAGGAAGAATTATACCTGAGAATCCAAATCCATATGCTTAAAACTTCTCCCAGTTTGAGGCTAAGAAGTAGAAATTTGTATTTTCAAAGAGTGACTCTTCAAAGCTATGGATAGGAAATGCAGCTGATTTAAATGAATAAATAATTGTATTAGTTTAAAAAAAGATCTTTCAGAATTAGCCCAGAACTAGAACGTCCAGATTTCACAGGAAGACAAAAAACAGCGAAATAAAATGTCTGCTCCTGAAACTCCACCAGAATCGAAGGGAACAGAATTGGTGGATTTCAAATAATAGTACTCTGTTTTCCCTTACCCTGCTCAGTGCTACTGCAGACGAGCATGCATTTTATACCAAAGAATAGAGAACATACAGCTGTTTGATATGTTTTGAAATAATTTATATTGAAAAGTATGAAGAAAGTATGTAATATTTTTCTCTCAGGACACCACTTTGTTGCAGAAACACCAGGTAATAGTCTTGCATCACTTACCACAGCCCACAAGAAGACAACTAGGAAAATTACAATTTTTTTTGTAATACCAAAGGAGACCTATTGTTTTTACTCTTGGATCATAGCTTATGGACTTGGCATTTAAGATGTGGCACTTGAAAACACAAGCAGGACAAAAGCAGAATCTTCATTTTACGGAAGATTTCAAAGGCTACAGGCCACAATCCCGAAGTAATAATCTTATGCTTTCTTCAAGAAAATGAACCCAAGTATGATTCAAATCCAACCTGCATGAAATTTGGCACGCCTATAGCTTTAAAGTGGCGTCTAGAGCGCCTTAGGTTTTGAAAAACACTCATTTATTCCTGAAGGACTCTCAAGTGGTGAAAACTTAGTAGGCAGGTCTTGCTATAGACCATATGCAAGGAATGATTCCTTTGTTAGACTGTGATATTCTTCCTTTGTGATTATTTTCTAAATGACCACTGTCATGGTGGCTTACAGTAGCAGCTCATGTCTTCTAGAACTACCTGACCCACACAATGCTAAAATAGGCTATGGACAATCCAGAAGCAGCTTAGCATAAAACGCTATACTAGCTACCTCTGGCATCTGACTGCATTTCTACTGTCTTGACTCCAATCTTGCCAACAAACTGCAGAATTAGAGGATCATTAACACCTCACGCTTCCTGATGGGACTGCCAACAAGAAAACTTCCCAATCCAAATCTTACTCATTTTGCAGAGAAAATGGCCAAGACACCAGTTCAGCTGGGACACTGACGCACAGCACACGGCCAGGAGGTAGCACTGACTGACTGTGCTACTGCAGGGTGCATGTTGCAGGCTGAGGGACTGCTCAATCCACAGCCAATCAACTGAGCACCTCTTATTTATTGTACCTCAGTGTACCTGATAGTGTAACCCAAAGGTTCACATACAGCAGTTGTCTCCACCAGTAACCAAGACTACCAGGACACAAATATGACACACTCCTTCATGTGTTGGCAAACTCATTCTGTTCAGCCCAGGAGCTCAAGCAAGGTGAGCAAGCAACTAACTATTATCTTTGTGGCCATAGCCTACCTGCCTCTGTCCTGCAAAGCCAGCTTACCTTCAGGGGAACATCCAGTATTCCACGGAACGGAATAGCCGAAATATTCACGGGATGTCAGGGCATCCCTTCCTTATAAAGAAAAAATGCATTCATTTACTGGACAGAATCAAAATTCTGTGGCTCTACTTTCTGGCCCTCTCAAGAGTTAGAGAAGTCATTATTTCTCAGTGGACAATGAAAATTTCTCTTCACTCATTTCCAAAACCAATACAGAAAAACTTTTGTGAAAACTTTTTTTGAATAAGACCTAAAGTTCTTAGTGGTTCTTCCATTTCTGTTGGCCTTCTAGACCATACTGCAATTCATATAATCTATCTGATTTATTTGGGAGGTTGTAAAATACTACAGGTAGAAGGGAGAGGAAGGTGGAGAGAAGAATCCTAAGATACAATGGATATATTTATTTTTTTAAGAACTATCGTTGCTCTCTTCTATGTCCCCTCCCCTGGCAAAGGTGAACTGCATATCTTTAGTTAATAATTAACTTGTCATGAGCTCCATCAATATCCCATCATCTATGTGACAGAGGGAAGGGAGGCGATGGGGGAGGTGATCAGCACAACGTGCCAGCTCTGCCTGCAGCCTGCGATCTCGTCTCGGCCATAATAAATAGGATGAAATGCGCTCCTGATAAATGCCCATGTCATGGAGAGATTTTACCTTCACTCAGAAACAATGTAATATCTCAGCTATTACCCAAAATAATTTATCAATGTGTAATAGCTTTGTGCAGAGCTCAGATAGGAGGGGAGCAGCGCTGCCCGAGATGGATGGATCCTACCTTCTGCTTTTAATTTTTAATGCTCGTAGGCAGCTTCACATTAAAGGCCAGGTGTCATATATAGACTTAATGTAAGAATGGAGTTCATGAATTCTAATCAGGAGAGAATCTCCCTCTCTCTTTTCTTGCTTTAGTCACTTCTTTTTTTTTTTATTTATCAATTTTCCTTTCTTTCTGTATTCCTGTCTTCTTCGCCTCTCTCTTTTCGTTCATTTCTTCTCCCCTATTCTTCATGCACATTTTACTCCCTCTCTCTCTAACAAAACAATTTGGGTAGCTATTTGCTACTTCCAGAAATTGTACCATCACTTAAGGACAAAACAGAAGACGATCCACTTCTGCCTTGGTCCTGGTGTCATCATTTGTACCTAGAAGAATGAACTTAACACAGGTACCAGGCCAGAATATATCCAGGTTAAAAAAACCCAGCACAGTAGTGATCAAGAGTGGAAAAATATCAAGGTCCTAGCCAATTCATATATCCCTGCAAATTGGTGATAGCCAATTCATATATCCCTGCAAAGAAATGCCTTTAATTGGCGAGAATAGAACACTGGGATGTGCCGATTCAAGAAATGCAGTATCCCAAGGCCTCATTTTCCTGAGATTTCTAGTCTCCTTATAGCCATGTCAGCCACACAAATGTTCTCTTCTTCACTTTCAACATTATTCATGAAAACCCAGCTGGGGCCCATCTCATCTGGTGGCCTGCATTACAGGAGCCTATTTACATAGTGTAACAGTATGTTAAAGCTCCAGTGTGGACAACATGACAATGCCAGGAAGTTCTGTCATTAAAAACACACCATTAGGGCTCACATTAGAAAAAACATTATTGTATCAACACACTACATCAAAATATGACGTGCCATCTGGGTGAGACATACCTGAAAACAATAGCAATGTATGGTAGCACTTCTTAGCTCTGCACACAGAATGGAGCTGTAGGAAGGAAGTAGGCGCACCTCGTACTGTACTGAGCAGAATTCTCAGCAAGCAACATGACAGTACAAGCAGCAACCACAAAGATCAAGGAAGAGCCACAGGCTGCAAAAAGGAAAAGATTTACTGCCTGGACAACAGCTTTTGTTTGCCTTCCGAGGTGAAAGAAAATAAAAGCACAGTAAGGCAATACTGCCCACAGGAGGAGCACTACCAGAGCTGCAAATCCTTTAACAGCCACTTTGCTGACTTGCAAGTTATGAGGACACCAGTGCTGAGAGGAGCTTGGGCTTGATTTCCTGCTTTCTTTTAATAAAAGTAATGTGAGCTGCTCCATTTGTTGGTTGACAATGCAGGGACCACAGACTGAATGACTCTCAGGAATTCCTTCAAAAGTAAAGACTTCTCTTGGGCCTAAAGACCATGACAGCATAAAAAGGCTCTGCTGGTGCTGCTCCAATGTCTCTTTTAGCCGATAAACAGAGGACAACTACATTTAGGTGTTGCATTGCCAGTGAACTATTTCCCTTTTCCTCACCACTGAGACATCTGTCTTTCCAGAACATGAAGAACTTAAGACAAAGACCATTTATTCCCATGTAGCACTTCACACATTCCTCAGCCTACCAGAACAACACAGCAGAGTTCTGTTTTCAAGCACCAAAATTTCCATAGCGAGCTCTCATTTCTTACATTCTGCAAGGATTGCTCTGAAAATGCTCTTTTTACCTTACACCTTCCCAGCTCTTCAGGTCACACAGTTCTGGAGATCAGATCTGTCCCAACTGTCAAATGGCTCAAAATGTCATTGGCTTCACAATGCTTCTCACTAGATGGTTGATCAAGGGAAGAGAAAGGCTTATGTCCCACTGTGACAAATCCACTTTGCACACTAAGAAGTCATCTCTGTAAGTTAAAAAAAAGTTTTGAGAAAAAGTCATCACATAACTGATAAAACATAAGACTTAGCTTTGTATTCAGCTTTGTGAATATAAGAATGAAAGACTGCAGATCTTTGCACAGCAGACCCGAAAAATCATAGAACACTTGAACACTTAGAATCACAGAATGATATGAGTTGGAAAGGACCTCAAAATCATCTACTTCCACCCCCCCTGCCATGGCAGGGACATCTCCCACTAGATCAGGTTACTCAATGCTCCGTCCAGTCTGGTCTTCAGCACTTCCAGGGATGGAGCATCCACAACCTCCCTGGGGAACCTGTTCCAGTGCCTCACCATCCTCAGGGTATAGAACTTCTTCCTTAGATCTAGTGTAAACCTATGCTCTTCCAGCTTCCACCCATTACCACTCATCCTATCACTACAAGCCCTTGTAAAAAGCCCCTCCCCACCCTCCTTGTTGGCCCCCTTCAGGTACCGGTAGGCCGCTATAAGGTCTCCCTGGAGCCTTCCCTTTTCCAGGCTGAACAAGCCTAAGTCTCTCAGCCTGTCCTTGTAGGAGAGGCATTGCAGCCCGCTGACCATCTCGGTAGCCCTCCTCTGGACTCACTCCAACAGCTCCATGTTCTTCTTGTGTTGGGGTTTCCAGAGCTGGATGCAGTATTCCAGGTGGGGTCTCACAAAGGCAGAGTAGAGGGGCAGAATCACCTCCCTCGACCTGCTGGTCACACATCGCTTGATGCACCCCAGGATATAGTTGGCTTTCTGGGCTGCCAGTGCATACTGTTTGTTCATGTTGATCTCATCATCCATGCTCTAATCCTTCTGCCCAGGACCTCTCTCAAAGGGCTCATAGCCCAGCCTGTATCTGTGTTTGGGATTGCCTCGACCCAGGTGCAGGACCTTATACCTGGCCTTGTTAAACTTCATAAGGTTGGCCTGGGCCCACCTTTCAAGCCTGTCAAAGTCCTTCTGGATGGCATCCATTCCCTCCAGCATGTCGACCACACCACACAACTTTGTGTCGTTGGCAAACTTGCTGAGGGTGCACTCGATGCCAATGTCCATGTCGCTGACAAAGATGTTGAACAGTACCAGTCCCAGTACTGATCCCTGAGGAACACCACTTGTCACTGGTCTCCACTTGGACATTGAGTCATTGACTGCAACTCTTTGAGTGCGATCTTCCAGCCGGTTCCTTATCCACTGAGTGGTCCATCCATCAAATCCATATCTTTCCAACTTGGAGACCAGGATGTCGTGTGGGACAGTGCCGAAGTACCTTGCACAACTCCAGGTAGATGACATCAGTTGTTCTTCCCTTGTCAATTGATTCTGTTACTCCATCTTAAAAGGCACCGGATTTGTCAGTCAAGATTTTCCCTTGGTGAAGATATGTTGGTTGCCACCAATCACCTCCACATTTTCCATGTGCCATAGCAGAGCCTTCAGATGGATTTGCTCCATGATCTTGCCAGGCACAGAGGTGAGACTGACTGGACCGTAGTTGCCTGGGTCTTCCTTTTTTCCCTTTTTGAAAATGGGGGTGATGTTTCCCCTTTTCCAGTCAGTGGGTACTTCACCAGACTGCCATGACCTCTCAGATATCACGGAAAGCGGCCTAGCAACTTCACCTGCCAGTTCCCTCAGGACGCATGAATGGATCTCATCAGGTCCCATGGACTTCTACACCTTCAGGTTCTCCAAATGATCTCGAATCTGATCTTCACTTAAAGTGGGCAGATTTTCCTCTCCCAGGCCCCGCCTTCAGCTTCTACAACACGGACAGCGCTCTTAGAGCCCTTGCCACTGAAGACTGAGGCAAAGAAGTCATTAAGAACCTTTGCCTTCTCCATATCCTTCATGACCAGCTCCCTTGTTCCTTTCCAGAGAGAGGCCACATCTTGCCTAGTCTTCCCTTCATCATTGACATGCCTATAAAAGTTTTTCTTGTTACCACTGATGTTCCTGGCAAGACTTAATTTAAATGAGAGAGTGGAAAGTCAAAGTTGTATTGCTGGGCTATAGTGTGTTACTTCAGGGTACAGAGAATGGGTAGCTGCAGAAGCTCTGGAAAACTTCAGGCTGTCTATGAAGATTCCTACTTTTTCTAAGGCCACTTTATGAAGACTGCTCGCATGCTCATGCTTACCAGGCACATTTTGCTCCTCTCTGTGTATAAATGCAGCACTGCAAAGGCAAGACACTAGCATCACCTGGTGCAGCAGCCTTAGGATATCCTCTGTGATATAGTTATCTGAACTAATGAGGAAGAAAGATGTTATTTGAAGAGGACAGAAAGATAGCCTTACCTCCCTTGAACACCATTCACTTAGTGGCTTTGGCCTGGCTCCAAGGCAGGAGGAGAGCAGCATGCCCTTGTCCGTGTTGAATGAAAGACCATCCCAGCTGACAAATAGCCTCAGGCAGACAGTGACTCCAAGGACCAAACTAAGAGCTCTGAACTCATTCACTCATGGACCAAGATCCTTCCTAACCCTAGAGGAGTGTGATAGAGAAAAAAAGAGACACCTCCCTCAGGTATCAGTCTCTTGCATCACATAGCCTGAGCCTAATAAGGGTCTATTGCTGTCTCATTCCATTGCTAACACTGTGACTCTAACTGCCGTGTACTACAAATTAATTCATTCCTTCAGGCCTTGCTGTTCAGTAACTGGCTGTCACAGCAATCTCCTGAGGAGCTAATTGAGAGTTGTGATCCGTGCAGTATTTCCATTAGTGCTGTAATGACAGGCAGCCAGACACACGCACACGCATGCTCGCACACACACAGCACAGGTTCCTCTGTCCCCACAAAGGGAAGCAGATAACAAGGCAGAGCCATCTCAAATGTGCAGCTGGGAAAAAAAAGTAAACCAGGAGGAACTATTTCCATGATTCAGACTGAGGTCATTCAAACTTTGACTGAATGAGAGCAATTTGCTGGGAGCTTAAGACAAGCTCCTAATTCATATTAGTGGAGTAAAATCCTTCACTGCTGTAGAGTGACAGTTTCCAGAGACTACAAATCCTACCCAAGAAGTCATCTCGATTTGAATGTCCTTCCCCATTGCATGGTGGGACCTGTAGTCTCCGTAGTGATACTTCTTGAATAAGGATAATTACAGCTGTGGTTGTTTGTAGCACTGTAGAAGTTACTAATATTAGAGTCTATTAGGTTCTGCTTAGCAAACTGGAAGAGGTGTTAATTTGGGAAGAATATATTTGATCAGTTAGGATGTGGTTCATTTCAGGAATGTGGATAGCTCAGGCTTGAAGTCGTTTACAAACTTACATTCTTTTTCCATTTGTTTTTCCTTTCATGCCTAGTTTCCAGAGGATTAGCTGGAAAATATTAAACACAGCACCTCCTGTAGCGGTGCACCTGCTAGTAAACACTTATCCGTCTTCAAGGCCACATTTTATCTTCTAACTGTGCTACATCCTCACAGTTCTCACCCAGAAAGCAGAGAGCACGCAGTTCTGTGCTGTCACTGATGATTATTTAGCAGTCAGTTAGAAGGTGAGAAACCCGTGTTCTCTCGAGCATTTGTCCACTTTTTGGAACTACTTCTAGAATTCACCCTACCATACCTGAGGCTTTGTGTATGCATGGAAAATGTGTATCCATTTAACTTGTCTTAGAAGTTGGTCAAATTGATGCAGACTAGTTCAGTAGGCACTTGTCACTGAGTACTGTATTAATTCCAAAGTTCTGACCAGTTTCTTTAAAAATTAAAGACCGTTTCAAAGCTCTTACCAATGGGAAATGAAATCACAACAATTATTTTGAATGACAATAAATGAATCCTTAAAAAATATAGTTCTGGTTTTAGTCTTTTTAGCCTCGATTAAAAAAAATCCCTAGTAATTAAAATTCTGTGGCATTTTAAGTATCTAAGCAAATCAGGATGTACTTGCAAGCGAATTATTTCAAAGTGATCTGCATGATTATCATCACAGCAGTCAGGTACATCTAACTCATCAGCTTTAGTCACCCCTAAATCAAGACTACTGCAATGGCAGTCGTAACTCAGCCATGTGTAAGGAGGTAGCTCGTGCTGAGAAACTCTCAGAGGGTGAATATACTCTGCCTTGGGCCTGGACTGCTCTCACACAGTCCCAGATTTCCAGACACAGCTTTTTGGCAAGGCAACAAGATGCAGGTTCTTCAGAGCATTCCAGTGAGCACAATATGCTACTCTGACTACTAGTGCCATCTGGCTTTGTAAAAATACCTAGGGAAGACACCTATTCAAGGTACACAAGCGTCCTTTAGGGCTCAGATAGAGGATTAAGTTACTAAACCTTAAAAAGTTGTGGCATATAATCTTAGCTTGATAATTGAGCACATGCATGCTCCTGGCATGTGATAAATGCAAGGTCATTTGACTTAACCTAGGAGAAGCCAGTGTTAAGTGGAATTAGCCCATGCCTGCTGCAGGCTAGTTGTGCACACAGCTGTTACCAAAGCTCAGCTCTGATACATAGCACTTTGTTCAGTTGTGCTAAATGTTACTGCAGGTACAAACCCCGATTCTGCCCTCTTGTGACAGTATCACAGGAAAATGAGGTTCTTTCAAAAGTGAGATGAATTTGATGAAGGAAACACAAAAATTTTGAAAACTTTCACAATAGTGAAATGACCCTGGAAAGTGGCTTAATGTAGAGTGTTCTGAGATATCCATATAGACCCATACTGTAATATGCTTGGCTTTCCTGTATATAACTGTAATTGTAATATTCAGTTGGACATAGCTGCAATAAATAAAAAATAACCTCAGAGGGACACAGTGGAAGCAACAGATCAGGTGCATCCACAGAAAAACTCACACCACGCCAAGAAGAGACCCTACCATCACTCATGGTGGTCTTCTGAAGAAAAAGACAAGAGGAGATCAGTCAGTTGAAGCGTCCTGCTGATAATGCCAAGGTCGTGGGTTCAATCCCCATTTGGTCCCCATGTGTTGCCAGATCTAGTTGAGAGGCGTCCCTGCCCATGATAGGGAGGCCATTCTATGATTCTATGATATCAGTGAAGAAAGTTCCAAAAGCTCAGGGGCAGAGGATATTCTAGAACGGGCCACAAACTCCATTAGGGTATGGTGTGTCCTGGGACTTCATTTCAAGGATCATTCAGGGCATGCCCAAGGAATATGCAAAGTTGGCATAAAGCTTATCTCTGATATCAATGTTGGGAAAGCTGTGGTATAAATGGAAAAGTACCCAAGTTCTGACCAGGAACTTCATTATCACAGAAATACTATGTGCCATAAATTTGCTCTGTCTTCTGTGCAAAGTCCAAGTCATGCCTTTTCCCTTAAAATGTGATACAAGATGGTTTCCAGCTGAGAGGTACAGGTGGAGTATGGACATATGAGCAGTGATTTATTCCAGCTATATTGAACTGATTACTTGGAGGAAATTTCCAAAACGTGGTTACTGATTTAGTGAGCACAGTCTGTACTTCAACACAAACTGATCTCTTTATAATTCTGTCATGCCAGCACACATGTAGTTGCACATCATGACATGATGACCCCAAACAACCTGAATCAAATCCTGTGGCCGTAATATGTGAAAGAAGGCCCTATTCACGTCAGCATTTGCATGGTCTCCATGCACAGTATAATCCTGGGGTCTAGCTGTTTTGCTGTCAGCAAGCCTCAGTGTCTGTGTTTCCTACAACACAATCTTGTCAATATTTGCACAAGGTGATGTTGCGTTATTTTTTCCCCGTGGTTCACCAATGCTATATATCTATATAAATATTATAGCAGGAGACCTCAAGCCTGTCAAACTTTCAGTTCTGCACTTTTCAGTTCAATCATTCAGTCGTATTTCCTTGGCCTTCATTTGAATGTTCTTGCAATAAGCAATACAGTCACAAGCAGAACAGCTCTTGCACATGTGCTGTTCCACTGGTCAGGGGCTGGTGGGTGCGGAAGGAGAAGCACACTTAAACTTACTTGGTAAATGAGCAAACAAGGAGCACTTGTGCACATAGGCTCAGGGAAGTCTGTAAGTTCTTGCAAGATGTGGAGAAAACCAATTCCCAACAAGATTTTTTCAAGCTAGTGCAACACGGAGAACTCCGGGCTGTACCTCCAAAGATCCTAGCATGCCACCTGGGTAAGTACTCAGCCAGTGCATGCACAGCTACTGTATGTGAGTAACGGGGTGTGTGGCTTTGCAGTACCACCAAGCTTCCTCCTGGAAAGGTTTGGCATATCCTATACTGACAGAATTCCTGAGGAGCAACTGTATATAATAACAATGTGGAAATGCCCATAAGCAAAACAATAAACCAGGTCTGCGATACAGGAACTGGTCTCATTTTCACTGGTCTGTACTGGGTTGAGTACAGCAACATGAGGTCAGCCGGTTTCCTTGATTTTATCTAACAATAAGAGAAGTGGAACACAGGTCTACTTGCAGCCTTGAGAGTACACCACTGCAGTGAAGCTCATCCTACTGATTAGTTTTAAATAAGCCAGGCAGTGGCTTATTGAAAATTCTTCATCCATGTAAACCTAGTAGTAAAGTCCTGACAATAATACATCATCACTCATATATATGAGAAAGCTTTACCAATTCTCATTTTAAACCTATTCTCTACCTTCACCAGCCAAAATACAGGGACCTGCTCTCACATGGAAACAAAGATGTTGTAATGAAACCAACACCTGTCCAAGCAGGTTTAGATGTCGCCTATCAGCTTAATTAGTTCAGTTGTCTCCAAATGATAGACCTTGGTAGTCTTTCCATTAGATACGATATCTTCAGTGTAGCAGGGCTAGATCTACAGTTCTGCAAGTGTCAAATTCTGTTGAGTTGGATGAACCTCCATATTCTTCTTGCTTACCAGCAGGGAACAGATTATTACTCCCCCACTATAGTTTGATCTTCACAGAGTCGTTCTAAGCTGGAAGCAAAAAAAAACACCTCCCATATGAATTGGCTGAGCTGTGCAAGTTCATGATATACACACTGATTTCTCTAGCAATGCCCGAGTCTCCTGCTGGCTTCTCACATCTGACAAACTGCTGAGAAACTGAAGACAAGCTAATACGGAGATGCACTAAGTCAGCAGCTTCACAGCAGAAAGCAGATACAGCAACTGAAGACCCTTCACAACACACCCAGAATAGCCCCACAGTGCAGTACACTGCACCTGTCTCAGCTCAAGAGGTCCTTGCAGCTTGTGTCTGATGGAAGTCACCTGTCCACCTTGTGAAAAGATCTGCTCTTCCTGTGAGAACAGGGATCTTGAGAGTTGTTCTGATGCAGCAAGCTCATCAAATCATTTGGAAGGAACCTTTGGGGGACATCTAGTTCAGTTATGAAATGGGACTACTACCACCACTAGAACATACCAGCTGTGCCTTTGTCTAGCTGAGTCTTGGAATCTTCCAAGGATGGAAGTTCCACCATCTCTATGGTTAATATGTTTTGCTGTAGCACAGCCCCATAGGGAAGTTTTACCTATGCCTAATTTGAAAATCTCAAGACACAGTATGTACTGCAGGCCACAGCTGGCAGAAGACCAAGCCCTGCCTAGACTATTCTAAAAACAATAGACATAAAGTGAGAAAAATAAGCAAACATTTGGAAACAGTTTCACACACAAAGCGTACAAATGCATTTCTCATGCTACCTGAAACTCAACACTAACCCCTTCAGGATTTCTGTTTTCAAGAGCTCTCTCAGTCAGCAGAACTGAAGATCAATTATGATACTCCGTATTCCCTCTGACAGAGCAAAGCTATGTGAAAAAAATCAAGACGTTAAGCAGCACCTGACTGAAATCCCAAGTTCCACAGTGTTCTCTGTTCAGTAGGGCCGTTTAGAGAGCAGAGACTTCAATCTCTGACCATGCACCTCCCCTCACATTCATGCTGCTCAGTTAGTTCTCCAAGGTAGTGATCAAGTACAAATAAACTCACAGGGGGACACTTGCATCCTCCAGTTCTAATTAACACCACTGAAACTTATCATTAGCTAAGTGTATGACAGCAGCTCATACACATGTAACACCTATTGTATAATACCAACCAAAGGGTCTGTTGAGAGAAGGGACCTTTTCTTCAGGAGGTGCTTCTGATCAGTTAAAGAGATGGCTAAAGCACTAAAATTCATGTATGTCATTTGGCTCTTTTCCCATTTCTATTGCTAAAGCAAGGAATTAGCTTTATTCTGGTCTATGTTCCAAGTTAACTCCCTGCATAACTTAGGGTAGCTGCCTTACAAATCACACTTACAATCTCAGAATCAGGATTGGAAAGGACCCCTAGAGGTCATCTGGTCAAAATCTCTGCTCAAAGCAGTCCTGCCAGCTTTGATCTTAGATCAGCCTACTCAGGGTAAATTGTGACTGTCTCTGAAGACAAGCACTCCCATTATGAAGAACTTTTTCCTTACAGGTATTGTAACTCTCCTGTTGCAGGTTGTATTCACCGCCTCTCACCTTTTTGCTATGCCCCTCCAAAAAAAAACTGTCACTGTTTTCTCTTTAACCACCCATCAGGCAATTGAAGGCTACAAATAAATCTCCCTTAGCTTTTTCTTCCCCAGCTAAATAAACTTGGATCTTTCAGTATTTCCTTTTATCTCATATGCTCCACTCTGTTAACCATCTTTGTCACCATTGGCTGGACTTGCTCCAGTTTATCAACATCTTCCCTATACTGGGCAACCCCAAAACGGACACAGGACTCCAGGTACAGTCTTGTAATTGCTGAATAGAGGGGAATAATGACTCCTCAACTTGCTGGATACAAACCTATTAATGCAACCTAGTACATGCTCAGCCTTCACTAACTCAAAATCATGCTGCTGATTGATCTTTAACTTGTCTCTCAGGACCCCAGGTTCTTTTCTGCAGAGCTGCCCTGTAGCCACATGGATTCTAGCTCACAGTTCTTTCAAAAACATTCACTTTTCAACATGCCTTAGCAACACCACAAAATCAGCATGCAACTTGTAATTCAAGGGCAGTAAATACATGTCACGAGCAGAACAGAAAATAGATGGTTTGTGGGTGTGCCTGAATTTTCTGGCAACTGACAATTCAAGGGGTATTTAGGCATAATTTACAAACTGTATCCCGCCACCTCCTACTTTACTTCTTTTCCCAGCACAGTATCTATGTCTTCCACATTTCAGTGAAATGCCACAATTTTTGCCTTCTCTAAGGCCTCATGTACCAGACAAAGCAGGACAGCCTGATCATCTGGGGTCCACTGTGGAGACAGAACAAGGAGAAAATATCTGTTAGCAGAGACAAAGGAAGCAGAAGAGACATATCCTTCCACAATCTCTAACCTGTGGGCAAAAGAAGGTTCTCTGGTTCACAGTACCTGATTCAGAGCAGAGGCCAGAGAGTGAGGGCTGGAGGAAAGGCCAGGAGCTGAGCACTACCCCCCACCATCTCCTCATTCTGAGTTTGAATGGACAGAGGAAGAAGGAAAACAAAAAGGACCTGTCTTGTCAAAGGAGTAGCAGAAAACAGTGCAGCTCTCCAGACAACAGCAGGGAGGAGAAAAGTGTCTCAGAATTCCATTATGTTTTCAGAAAACTGCTCACTTCCACCAGAGGAAGAGCAGTACAATCAAACTTTTTCCATTATCCATCCAAAACCAGCATCCTTTCAGACCACAAGCTGGAAAAGATGCTCATCCAAAATCCCAGTACTTGCAGCATTAACTCCAAAGTTAATGCCAGAACTGCTGTCACAGGATGACATGACCAAGACAGGCCTCATGATCGATTGCTTCTTTTACATATTAACTTTATTGTTTCTTTTTTAAGCAGGACCTGCACCTTGCCACATTTGGCACAGATCTAAGTCTCCCACATCTAGTTCCATACCTGGTTATACATACCTTCCCAATCTGCACGTCATCAGATTCTATATTTTAACTCATTTGATTTCCAGCACTATTTACGTTTTAACTCACAGTATGTTTCTCTTTCCTGTGGGTGGTTTAGAACAGATTTCACAGCTGTTAGGCTTTAAATAAAGTATCTGTTCTATTTAGTTGTATTTTAAACAATTCACACTCTGCAGGTATGTCGCTTTCTCCCCTCTGTCTGCTCTATTTTCCACTTTGTCCAAGAACTACAACATCCTAAGACAAGATCCTTCTTGTCCAGCACTGTAGGTATGTCAGTCAAGGGTGCAATCCATGTTAGAACATTACCTCTGGCAATGGCCTACAGCAGATACTTAAAGAAGGATGATTAGAGACAGAGGAGAAATGGAATGACTGTGACCTGGGCTGATGCTTTGAAGATCTAATGACAATGACCCAAAAGCCCTTTCCAGATGGTCATATAAAACACAGAGTAGTTTGCGTCATTTTCTCTCACCCCCTGCCTTTCTCTTGGGCACAATTTCACACTTTTCAGTACTGCGAAATCCTCTGTCATGGTGGTTCTTCCAGTTCTATTTATTCACGTATCAACATAGGTAATTGTCCGTTATGGGTTCTAGTGATCTGCTTAGCCTAGAAAACTTCTCTTCCCTATTTTTGGAGTTAGGTAGTATCTTGGTCATTTTCCTTCCCTGTAATTTATATATGATGTGATTTTGTGATGAATGGAGGCACATTTATGAAAGCTGCTAACACAAACTTAGTAATATCGTTGGAACTGTGCCGAGTGGAAAAGATGAGGTTGGTATAAGCCCTGTCAACAAAGCTCCATAGCTGCTGCCGTATTAGTTGCATTCATGCTAAGCACTGGCCGCAGCACATGGTAAAGCTTTCCAGGTATAATCATAAAGGAAAAAATTAACTGCCACCAAATATGGACATTCACTTGGCCACCTATTTATTTTAAGTACAACAATCTTATACAGCATAAACTATCTTGTAAGGGTACCAGCATTCTGTAAGGGTATGTCCTTGCCCATATGAATCCACAGTCTAAACAGCAGATGCAAACAAAAACTGCCAACATGTCCCCGTAATGTGACAGAGTTGATAATTTTAAGCTTCTCTTTTTATGTCACTCTGCTTTGTACAGATTATCTCTGTGCAATAACAAAATAAATTCATGGTATCTATTTTGTTTCTTCTGACCTTATATAAAACTAACATCCGCACATGCAAACTAAAAGAACTCCATGGCAGACCTAGTATTTAAATATTCAGTCTGAGTTAACTGTTTGACAGGATGTGGCCTATTACATCAGTTTTAAAACAAAAAAAAAATTAATAATATCCTATTGCTTTGTACTTATACCACACTTTACATTTAGAAGTACTGCAAAGAAACATTACTTGATTAATCAATCAGAAGCCATAAAATTAGCTACATTAAATAATTAATTAATCAAGACGCTATTAAAAGCCTGACTGAAAGGATATCGATCGCTGCTAGAAATAACAATGCAGTTGCAATGTCGTAGTTCAAAGATAAGAATTTCAGAGTTGGGAAACAAGAGTTTGCAGATCTACAAGGATTCACATGCATGGATTTGAGATGCATCCTAAAGGTGTGTGGCATGGGAGACTAGAAAAGAGGTAGAATATGTATGGTCAAAGATAAGTGTAAGGATTTGTTTGAAGTAGTACCACTTTTAAAGACAAAAGAACAAGCTATGGCTGAGATCCTGCCTTGCAAGTAATTCCCATCCCAAAGAAACAGCAGGAAAATTAAAAGGAAACATGCCTTTACTTTATTTATCAGCCTCAGTATCAGCTGCTGCCTTTATTATGGGTTCTCAGAGGCCTTCTAAGATAAGAACTAAAATAGGTATTTACAAATTAATTAATTAATCTCTGATAAGCAGACACTAATGGCTTTGCTTAATACATACAGACACCGTTCCCATCTCCACTGCAGGGCATGGTGTGGAAGGACCAGGTCCTAAGGGCAGGGATGTAATTTTGCCTGAAGGCAGGCAGGTTAGAGATACATTTACTCTTTACCTCTTACTTACAACCAGGCTATCTGTTTTACAATCTGAGCACCTTAACAAGCTATACACCTTACAGAGCAGAACTGCAGCTAATGTCAGTAACTTCTCTGATCCTTCTAATTGCTGGTGTTTTGCCCCGCTTTGACAAGGCCAAGCAGTATCTGAGTTTGGTCTGCTATGACCAGACATGTGAGTCTAAAGCTACAGGGACACTCCAGTGAAAACAGCTCCACTGATGACTGTCAGAAGGTCTTGTGCACAAGGTTTACCAGAACTACAAGCTGATTGTTCAGGAACCTTCATCTCCCAATCCCACTGTCATACTTCTGATAGGGTGTTGATTGCAGCAGCAATATCAACATCTCTGGTACAGAAAAGGTGTCCAAGACTCTGCATCTTCTCCACCTAGTGATTCCAGAACATGTCAGACTACAGTTTTGGAGATGAAATTAGCTGCAGGTGACAATATAGGCTACTATAGACTGTATACAATCTGCAGGCTACTGCTTGATGATCATGGCAGTAAAAGAGGTGAGGGGAGCTTCCCATTCTTCCTAAGCTGATCTGTGGTAAGATAGGTTTTATGCAATGGAATCACTGATTCCCTCCCCCCACTTTCTTATTCCAATTTAACACCTTCCCCCTCCCCCCTTACATTTTATTAAATTTCAGTCTCTCTTTGGTAATAGTGAACAAACAGAGAATGAGAGCAGAATACTATATCCCATAGCATCACAGCAGCTTGAGAGACAGACACATCAGCACAACTGAACAGAGGAGGAGGGCAAATTCATAACAGGTATTGCTTTCCCTCATAAGGAAAATATATAGACAGAAAGAGCTCTTGCACAGGTGAAGAAAGCCCCCAGCTTGCTTGGCACTTGAACCAGAGTACTGGGGCAGCCTGCACTTCAACTTAATACTGCAGTCAGATGAGCAGCAGAGACAGATGGTAAACCCTGGCCTGCAAGGCACAGGCTGGTCCTAGTCTTTGCATCCTACAAAAACTGTGTTTGCGTGCATACTGCATTGCAAGAGCCATGTGCTGCAGGTGATGACCAAGGCTGAGTGACAGAGTTAGCTGCCTGGGCTACTACTTGGACACTGTTCATTTTTTGCACCCTGTGACTCAATGTAGAACAAAGGTTAACATTTTCTATACAAAAACATTTTCTGTTCCATTTCCCAAATGAAAAAAAAAAGGAGAAAACAATTCTGAAAAGCATAGGTGCAATGTCTTTTATGTCTACCTGTAGTGAATGTCTATATGGCCTACTGCTGGTGAGGAATCTTTCTTTTCCCACTTTCACACTGTATGACTCTGGCATCAACTCTACTGCTCAGGAAAACTCAGTCTCCCTGACTGAGATCACTACTTATACTGGATGACCATTAATTGCATTGCTTGGAATGATTTGCTGTGAGTTTTCTTTTTTTTATTCTAGCTGCATTATGTCGTGATCTGATGATTGATTGGGTCCTGCGAGCAATCATGAGCTCAAGCCTATTGCTGCTAGCTTGATAGAGTGTATATCTCTATTTCATATTCAATAATGATGAATGGTCATGGCTTACATTTATATAGCGCCTTTCATCCAGAAAGATCCCAAAGCGCTTTACAAATTGATTTACTGTGCAAACTATGGGGTTTATTCTCCGCTTCATAAGCTCGTATAAATCCCATTGAGTTACTTGCACTTCATCACGGTACTTGGTATTGCCCAAACAAAGCACAAGCACTCTTTATAATACACCTAGGAGAGAGTCAGGGAACACTTACAAAAATATGCAAGTGTTCAGAACCCCGGTTTTATGTCTTATCCAAAAGGCAGAATCTTTAGCAGCAAAGCATCCACCTAATTCTGGGAAAGTCATACTTTCTACATTACTAACAGGGCTTCCTGCAGCAAAGCTTTCCTTGGAGAGGATACCACCAAGAGCTGAGCTACCTGCACACGACTTCACCCTGAGGCACTAGCAGCTAAAAACATCCAGTTCCTTCCCTTTTAAAAAAACACTATTAAAGAGAAAGCTACTAGCAATTCAACAGGAGGAACCATCGATACAGGATGCATATGTTTCTTCTGGGTTGCAGAAGAATGAAACAGGAAGAAGGCTCTGGCAAACCTCCTGGGAATAATTTTAAGCAAATATCTAGTCACAGCATGATGCTCTGCACTAATAATTTGAAGCAAATTACCCAGTTGCATTCTTCTCTGTTTAACTTGGAGTGGTGAAGAAAATACACAAGGTATGTGCCTGGCTTCCGCAACTGCTGTTGTTCCCCACCTTGATAACTAGCAAAAGGGAGTCCTAAATCTTGAACCTAGCCTTTATATCTTCCAACCCTGAGGGAGACAGGATGAAGTGGGGAACTCATGACTGCGAGAAAGGTAATCACCTCAAGTATTTTTTCCACATTCTGCACTCATTTTAAAAGCTTTAAAGGAGCAAGAACATCTCTATATCTGTTACTTAGGCAGAAAGTTCAGTGTGGTGCATAAAAACACAAGCAGAAATTCTCAAATAAATATGGTGCCTGTGAAAATGAGATGCCAACAGCAGCTCTTACCAGTAAGCCACGGGTCTAAGCTGAACAAGCTCCTGAATATTCTTTTTTTAATTCATGCTGTATCACTCTGAAATAGCTGCAATACCAATGCTGGTTCTACAACTATATACAAGTATATAAATATACTCAAAGACACAAATGAGTATGCTAATACGGAAACTGCACCTTCCAGATACTAACCAGGCCCTGATCAAAAAAGTCCCAGACTGAACTCATAGAATCATAGAGTAGTTCTGGTTGGAAAAGATTTTTAAGGTCATTGAGTCTATCGATCGACCCAGCCCTACCCAGTCAGCTGCTAAACCATGCCCCTGAACACAACATCTACTTGTCTTTTAAACATCTCCAGGGATGGTGGCAAGCAGGGATGCTCAGCAGCAGATAGGAGCACCCAAGCCCACAGTCCTGAGAAAGTCCAAAAAAAAAACCAGAAAAAGAAGCCTTGAAGCAGCCTCACCACTCCCAACTAGGGAGGCAGGGGAAGGTGACCTGTCCTGACAAACTGTGCTCCTCTGCAGTCCGACAACAGGAACACCGGTGGCACAGGGAGAGATGACAAACAGCTCACAGCAATCCTTCTAGCCCAGCAAGCAAGTAAAAGCCCCAAGTCTCTTCTCAGGAGCGCATGGGAAGGTAGACTGTGACTGGTACACTTGGGTCACCTGACCCACCCTCTCCTCCCCATAGACACAGCTTCCCCTTCCCCAATGTGACTGCCCCTGTACCAGGAACCCCAAAGAACTGTTATCCTGGTGCTCTCAGATCAGGACAGCAGCTTATGGTCTTCTCTGAAGACTGCTCTCCTACTTCAGTCAACAGGACAGTATTTTTGTATTTCTATTTATCATCTCTATTTGTGAGGACCTGACCTCAATCTTATTTAACGCACAGCTGCGTTTAGCATGGGATCTAAATGAAGTATTAGTTTGTTCTTGGACTTCTCACCTCTAATACCTAGATATGACACAAACACTACGAAATTTCTCTTTAAAATACCTGCATTAGAGCTTATAGTCTTAAAGAATTGCAAGATGAAGGATATAGCCTAAAGCCTACATCATATATGTTTTCATTTTAGGGGATCAGCATGGTGTGTTGAACTCCTGTTTTATCACTCTAGCTGTCACAACTTTTGTGTGCCAAATTCCAGCTCATTTTTACTTCAGTTCAAATTCTTCAATTTCATCTTCAACTGTACATGAAGTGCTTTGTATTTGCTCATAAAGTGAGAAAATTAAGAACATTTTGATACAAATGGCCTGCTTAGCAAGAGGAGAACTGTAAGCAACTTTCCAACACCTTAGAAGGAGGTTATTACGAAACAGCCAGGATCTTCATGGATGCACACAGCAAGAGAATGAGACACTGTGAAATGAGTTACAAGAAGGGAGATTCTGACAATCTAAGGAAAAAAAATTCCACCATAAATAAGCAGAGGAATGCGATACCCAGAGAGACTGTATAAACTCTATACTTGGAGGTTTTCAAGGCACAGCCTGATCTTTCCTGCATACATTCCTCTGCCCATCTAGCACTTTTCCCAAGCCTTTCCCTCCTTTAATTCCTCTTGTGTCTTACATTCTATATGCCAGTGTGGATCCTCCTTCTCCTTCTGGCTTGTATGGGAGTGAGAATAAGTGCAATACTCCCAGTTCTGATCTGTAAGATGACAGGCTTTCAAATGTTTGGAGAAACAATGCCACAGAAGATTAGATCAAGCCTCACAGACCTAAGACAAAGCATGTAACTGCATCAACAGGAGAGGAAATAAATATTACCATAATGAAGGCAGGTACTTGCTTGTTGCAGATAGTGTTATTAGTGTTTAGCTGCCAAATACTAGCAGTGTTTGGCACTCATTAGCAAACATCTATTGAGCTCATATACATTACTGAAAAAAATCTCAATAACTTACTTAATTTTCATAACACAGGGATCCTGTAAAAGGTATGATACTGACCCTTTGCCTTATTTTAAATTCCTACCTTATTCCCTTCATGCTATGGAGATATCAGAGTTCCTTAGCCAATAACGTAAATGATGTTACACAGATAAAATACACATTGCTGGCAGTCCAGTGGTTGGATTTTTTTTAACACTGGAAGACATTATGGGTTCCACTTATGTAACCAAACAAACATTTAGAAAGTATGCACTTCCATAACTGTTCTATCTGGTGGATTTTATAACCAACAAAGAATGACTAACTCATGAAATCAAAGCCAACATGAATATTTCTAAGAAGTAACAGACACGCTGTTAGAATAACAAGAAATTCTTACACTCTGCTATTCAGAAGCTTTAGAGAAGCCACAGAATTATCCCACAGTTGCTGTCTGAGGTCAGTTTCTCCTAGTCATGTGTTCCAGAAGTTCTAGCCCCAGGCTGACACCACCAAAGCAAGGCACCAAATGGCAACACCACAGCAGCCTAGGTGGCCCACTACCACAGCTTCGTCAGTAGTGGTAGGAAAGTGAAGGTCACCAAAAAATGTATGACAATAACTTACTATAGAACCCAAGGTTACCAAATGGAATCAAACTCCACACTTAGAGAAACCCTGGAAGATTAGAAGCGCAGGAAAAGGAGTTCACCCCATGTGAGGGGACACTGTTCAATCAAACTGTTCAGCAAGTAGCTGGAAAGACTTTATAATTTTTTTTACCCTTAGAAAATTTGTTAACAATGACAAGACATCTCATGAGCATTGAAGAACAGGTAACAAAAAAGCCAGAAGGTAATTGTAAATTAAAGAAATCACATCAAATTAATTAAAGCAACAGGGTCAAAAGCTGGCAAGACAGTTTCCCACCTTACAAGAAATGCCAGCATACATGACATAGATTGGACGTTCACTAGCACTCAGCTGCAAAGTCAAGGACCAGACAAATGCTGGAGACTGAGATACTCCTGATCTATGAGGATCCCATCCCTCCATAGCAGGAGACACACTGAATGGGGCAGAGATGCCAAGGAAACCTGCATCACCATCCAAAGCTTTATTTATCCCAAGGACAAAGGGAAGGTTCTGACAGCCCTCCACACGCATCAGTCTACTCTTGTTCACCAGTACTGAGCTCACATCATATCAGCACTCTGAAAAAGGAAGATGACACAGGCAGCAGTTTTGGAAACAAAAACAAAGACTTTTAAAAGCTTCGCAAGAGAATGTGACTGGTAGTACTCAAAGACCTTAATCTTTATACACACAAATAAGAATAAAGCAATGTGGCACAAAAAGTTCATGTTTCTTGGTCATTGCAGGCAGGTCAGTTTGGATAGAATATAATATTGCTCAGCACAGTGTGTACCAAAGGTCTCAATGTCCAGCTTCATGAGCCTAAAACACTACTGTATCTACCTGCAGATAGTGCCTTCCATTCAGCCAACAAACTTTCCATCTTGCAGCTTCCCAGAGATCATGCAGCATCCAGAGCCACATGTCTGGTAAATCCCTTCTAGCTGAATAGGACTGGCAGCATCCAGGACCACCACTAAAGCAGGAAAGGAGTCTAAAAATACATGAATTGGAGCCGGGGAAAACAGTGTTTTACAGGAGCTTGTTAGAAAAGCAAGTGAAAAACTGTGGCGCTTCTGGGGCATTTTCCCTCCCAAAGCCAGCAAGTGCCAGAAAGCCTGAGTTAAATTTGTATAGGAAAACACACGATCCTCCAGTGTGGAGGAGCATGTCGAACCACACCATCCCCCTGCAGCCCTCCCTCCCTCTCATCCTCTGTAGATATACAAGGCTAAGTTGATGAGCTGTTCAGCTTAGTGTGAAATGTGTTACATTTTCCCCCCAGCTGCTTCCTGATTGCAGTATTTACTTTTAATCTCCTCTGCCTCAATGCCCGATAAAAACTTTGTCACATTAGATGGTGACAGATGGGAAAGAGAAGGGGGGGATCACTGCAAGGGAACGTCCTGGCTTCCCAATAATTTTTCACAACGCCAATTATGTCCTTCAGTGCTTCCCAGCATGTGCACCCATGTCAGCAGAGAAGGAAATAGAAAGGCATAAATAAAGACAAAACCAGGCACTGCGTGGCTTTAATCTGCAGAATAACATTTCTCATTTGGGTGAAATATTGTTGGATTCTCTCCTGTGCTGGAACTGGAGACACACACACATATATACACAGATCCACATAGTTTGCAACTGGCTTTCCTTATGCATGGGTACTATTGTCCTCACGAGCAGCTCTTTGGCATTGTGAACAGAAAAGTACAGGTATTTCCTGCCTTCTGAAAGGTATCTATGTGCAGCAAGCCAAATCTTGTGCTCTTTAATCCCCTCACCATTGACTAAATAGGGATAATTTGAAGATTCTCATCTTTAGGATATCAAGACAGTTCTTAGAAAGTTTAAGATCATGTCTTACTATGTTTCCATAGGGCTGCTGGCAAATGCCAGTTTCCAGGCCTAATTCTGGATGATGCTACATTTGCCACCTTTCGGATGTTCCATCCAAGGTGATGGACTACAAAGTAAAATCTTTTGAATCTGAGTTACTTTTTGCTTAGGTCTTCGAGAGAAATGGAATGCACTAGTAACAACCTGTATTGGTGGAGATGTATATAGCAGCAGCTGAAGGTAATCATGGAAGCAAAGTGAGGTGGCCTTAGGAGGAAGGTGACAGACAGATTTGACCTGGGCTGGGATTTGGCCAGTCCTTTCTTTTTGTTTGTTTGTTTTTGCTATATTCAAGAAATAAGGCTTTTTT